>NW_009736272.1:96016-100447 GCF_000703405.1 Apaloderma vittatum | reverse complement strand
CGTGTGCTCCTTGGAGCGGGGACCACCCTGCACGGAGGGTTCATTCAGCCCAAGCATAGCGGGACCCTGATCTCCTTTAGGGTTCTCTAGGCATTACTGTAATATAAGAGTTAATTAATAACAAAGACTCTTAAAATCCCATATTCTTAATGATATATGTGGCCTGACTTTAAATTTGTCTTTAAAAACCACCTCACTGGATCTCCACAAGAAACAAATTCAAGATTCAGACCCCTCCTCTCAGCAGCAAGTGCTATAATCCCAGACTTGCCCGCAGAGACGTTTACTTCTTCTGAAAATGTCCTATTTGGGGCTTCACAAACCAAGCCTACAAGATCCAAACTTTCCTCCAGCCCCTTCCCAACATCAGCTTTCCCAAGCCTCCCCGACACGAGTCCTTGGGACACTGCTGGGGAGGGAAGGGGAACAGTGCTGGGAAGAGGCTGGACCCCGCTTTTGCAAGAGCGCGTGGGCCTGGGGTCTTTCTGCTCCTTCTTCCCCCCAGCCAGTGTTGTGTGCAGAGACACGGGGGGATCTCGCTCAGCTCGAAATGCCGTGTGTGACCCAGATACCAGGTTACCCAGCTTATCCACGTGCACCTTGATGGAGCGTCCTCTGCCCACAGAAATTTGGCCCTTGCCTCATCCCCAGCCTCTGCTCTTCTGAGCTCTCCACACCGAGTCTGCCAGCAGCAGCAAAATCCTCGAGCAGCTCCCTCTGACTCTGCATTTCTTGGCTTTTGTCGGTTATTTGTGTGCCAGCTTTGCTGCTATGTTAATGTGCTGAGGAGGGTTTCTCTCAGCAGGCAGCGCCGCACCGAGGGCTTTCCTGATGGGGATCAATGGGGCACAAAGAAAACAGCGAGTGAGTGCTCTGCAGCGTCCATCCTCAGGCAGCTGCACGGGACTCCCTCTTTCACCCCCACCAAACCAGGGAAATTAAACTACGGCTGGAAATTCTGGCTTAATTCACCAGTGGCTACTTAAACCAAGGGTGAGGGTGTCAAAAGGCGCTTTCCTTTCTCCTACGAAGTGCTGTTGAGATGCAGAGTTGCGGAGGGTTGGGAATGAGAGGCAGAGGGGATTCAGCAGACCCACAGCCAGGGAGCTGTCGAACTACCTCAAAATTTGCAGCCCCCTCTCAAAGCCAAGACTTGTAAAAAAATCTCAGAGAGATTCCTGGTTTTCTGAGCGAGGAGCACGACAGACGTCAGCCTGCACTAACGCGGCTCTGACAGAGGAGCCGAAGTCACCGAGAGCACGCGTCCTGCTTCGATTATTTCTGAGCTGGCCAAGGGAAATTGGAAGAAGAGAAGGAAGAAGATGTGAAAGTAACATTTTAAAGGCCACGGGCAATGAGGCAAGTCAGGAGGAATAATAAGAGCCCCAGCCTGTATTAGGACTTCACTTACAAATAGCTTATGGAAGGCAGCTGAGATCAATGTGATTTCATACCCGATTAAACTGTCGTGCACAGAGTCCTGGAGGCTGCTTACAAGCGCGGTTTCTGCTTGCAGACGTAACACTCCGATAACGTTTATAATTATGGGTTTACTCTGCTCAAGTGCTTTTGCTTTCTCAGCATAACCAAGCTTGGGTGCACCCAGCAGGCAGTGAGGTGGGGGCACCCAGGACCCCCCTGCTGCTCCGTGCCCCAGCTCGCCCTGCCAGCGTCCCGGCCAGCACGGGAAGGAGCTATTCTGACGTTTCCCTCTCTTTGCCCCCCACTTCCAGGGAAGGCCTGGAGCAGACGTGCCTCTGGTTATTGACTTTCAGAAATCTTTGACATTCACAGACTCTGCCTTTCACGGGGAAGGATTCCAGCAGCGATTTATTCTAAAACTGCCAATATAGATAATCTTCAACCCTCGCTCTTCATCTGACCTGTGAGTGATGCCCCCAGCCCACGCAGCGGGTCCTTGAGGACCCCCACACCACCAGCTCCAGCCCCTGCAGCCCCCTGTCTTTGCAGAGGAAGGAAGAAAGAAACAGCAGGGACAGACATTCGAGAATATTTCTCACTCTTCGGATTTAGATCTTAAAAAATTACACACGGTGACTGGTGAAGATTACTTTCCAACTACAGAAGGAGTAGAGGTGGAGCAGGACAGCTCCAGCGAGATGTCAGTGCAGGAGAGAGAAGGCAAGGGCAAGTCATTGTTTAAAAATGAACACCGTGGGGAGGGGGTAACACTTTACAGGTACATGTGAGACACCTGGGAGAGAGACACGGGGTGGCTGTTGCAGTGTGGTAGCTGTAAGGTCTAAAACTCTCTCATTAAATGCATATTCTTTTCCCAGGAAGCATAAATTACCCTGCACTTCAGCAAAGTCACAGCAGCATTAAATCAGCATGAGAGAAGCCGGGCTCGAGCCCTCCCGTACGGTTCAGGAGATTGCTGGTTCTCGCTGCCGTGCAACAGGGAGCTCGAGCTCCTCACGGGTGATGGATAGCATCTTGGATGCTGCTCCACAACTTGGTCAAGTCCTCATTTTATTACATCTGCTGAGAAAATACAGCTGAGTTTTTATTACCCAGGAAAGCCTTTCTCTAGCACATGTAATAGTTTATTGAAAAAATGACTCATTCAGTTTAATAATGAGAGGACACTTGTGTGGCCACCCCTATTAATTCCAGGCCAGCCTGCCAACGTCTCGGAGCCTTTGCTAATTCAGTGCTGAAAGTCCCCAGGCTTGCCAGCGTGCACGCAGGATTATGCTGGCAGCTCTGCTGCAGCCCCGAGAAAGATCTTCTTGAAAAACCACCAGCGCAAAAGGGAGCTCGGAGAACAAATTTCTGTAAAGCCAGCGCAGGGAGATCTACACCAGCTGTGGAGGCAAACCAGCGTGGAAAGTCTCCTCACCAGTGCCCAACAGCTCTTCTCTCCTGGGCAGAGAGCAGGGGACAGTCAGGGAAAATGCCCAGAAGGCTGTATAATGTGGTTATAATATGTATAACATCAGAGGGAACTGAACTAACAGCAGCTAATGGAGATTTTTGCTCCACGCAGCAGAGGTGCTCACCAGCCAAGATCCTCTGATTGATGGCTTCACCGCTTCACATTGTTGGATGAAAGGGGTTACTTTCCAGGCTTGGCTTCACAGTCTCCAAAAGGAGAATTTGCTCAGCCAGAAGGAAGGATGTTGGGGGTGCGAAGGGTCCATGACAAACCTCAGCAGCTGCTGCAAGGAGCCGAACGCTTGTGCAGAGAGCGATGCTTTGGCCCCACAGCGCAGAGGACCAAGGGAACCAGCCTGATATTATCATGCATGTCAGGCTTGCTCATATTTAGCAGATTACTTTAGAATTTGCATTCAGGCAATGTGAGTTGAAATAGCAACCACAAACTTTATCAGTCTAATATATGAGGTGATTTGCATAATTTCCTATTTGCATGGGGCTCCTATTCAAATTTTTTTTTTTCCCCCGGTATGATCAAATACACCTACTTCCAGATGAAATGTATTTCAAGTTCAGAGGATTAACCTACCTGCAAAAAGTGACAATGCTGACTGCTCATTATCTACAAAATACAACTCCCGGATCCCTGCAAGCTGCAGAGATCTCAGTTGTCTCCATTCCTTGTCACAGGGAATTGCATCACCCTCACTACCAGGGGTTTGGGAAAGACGTCTCATACATCGCCTGCCCAGGACCCTATTTTCTCCCACTCTTGGTGCCTGAGCCACAGACAGGGCTGCTGCAGATTGCAGAAACCTCATGTACGTCCACCCAGAGATCCCAGGTTTGATGTCCAAGGCTCCCAGTTCCCACAGGGGTGCAGCATTGCACCTTCTGCCCAGGGGAGCGGAGCTGGCTCGTCTCTGCCAAGGTTTCAGCTCCCTCTCCACAGGCAGAAACAGGATTCAAAGCTGCTTCTGCAGGAAAGCAGCTACTGGGGAAAGGGCAGCTTTGTGGCTCGTCTGAACGCCACAAGTCTTTAGGAGCAACGGACTGGGTCGGTGACTAAGAGAACAGCTCTGCCGTGCTTTGGAGGGCACAGAAGCAACACATCACGACTACCTGCCTCAGCTTTTCCACATCAAGCACAAGGATGGCAGCACTGGTCCATAGCGCAAGAACAAAGACGTTGCCAAGGTTAATTAATAGCAGCTTGCAGAAATGCTTTGGACAGAGCTCCTCGGACAGCGGATTCACACCCAGGTCCCTGCTCAGGAACAACCCCCTCTCCCCCACACCTGCCACCCAACCCAGGGACCCAGTGCCAGCACGACCCACCGAAGCATCAGCTTATCGCTGGCTGGAGGAGGGGGGGCTCCCCTGGGGCAGCAGCGCTGAACCAGGAGCGAGACCTCCCCTCTGCCCTCACGAGCCCACCGGCACCTTCCACCGGCCTCGCCTGAGCGACGGAGACACAGCATCTCTGTGTCTAACAGGGATTAATATTTAACACAGGCTTCTTCACCCCCG
>NW_009736272.1:89897-95964 GCF_000703405.1 Apaloderma vittatum | reverse complement strand
ACATTGATCTGCTACTAAAAATAGCCCCTCCCAGGTTCAGAGGCTGCAGCACCAGCTCCCCCAGCGAGGATGCTAAAGGTTTCCTGCATCTGTTGCCTGGCAGAGGCCCAAAGTATTTTTCTGGTACAAGGGGCTTTTTTTCATGCATCACCAAAGAACAGAGCTGCTATTTTTAGCTCTAATAAGCATATTTAATTTCCTACTGCCTCATTTCAACTGTTTTGTGTAACTCGCGTTTCCAAGCACATCCCTGGGGACCAGGTAAGAAGCAGCCTCGTGCCTCTGGCCAGGCCCCAGCATCCGACCAGTGTGACCCCTCTCAGCACAACCAAACGCCGGGGGTCACCAAGGGACGATGTGACAGGACCTCCCAACCATAACCCTGAGGCTCCCACCCCTCACACAGACCGCAGAGTTCCCTGGGCAAGGACCCCCACGCCCCCCAAGTGCCTCCTTTACTCTCTGGGGCAGCAAAGCGCTCCTGTTACACAGGTAACGAATCACCACGACATCACAGGTCGCTCCTTTGGAGGTACGGGACGCAGAGAAAGGCAGCTCAGAGTCGTTCCCAATGAAGCTGGAAAGGTGGAGCCGTTTCCCGGTCCTAACTCCTAAACTGCCGCCGGCAGAACTCACAAACACACCGGGCCCTGCTCCCCGCTGGCATCTTCTGAGACGGAGGCAGCACTCGAAGCAGGGTCCAGATTCACTCTCCATCCATCACTGATTGTGGTTACAAGGGGAGGGGGTGCACACGCTCAACTCTGCTCGGTGTCAGCAGCCACGTGTCAGCACGCAGCGTCCCCGCGTAACTCACTGTCAAGTCCGGGCTGCAAACACAGATCTAACAACCAGACAAATAAAGAATATGGGCTGTTTATAGCTCGGTCCTTATCCTCCAGTAATCAATATGGCTCATTAGGTTTATGAGACAATCATGTCTTCTGCTACCCTGGCCCAGAACCTCTGAGTAATGGCTTGCCGATGCCAAGTAATTATAACGATGTCTTGCAAGTGAAGCAGAAGCAACCAAGTAAACTGATTTAAAGCAGTTTAATCGGGCTGAGATTTCCTTGAGCTCTGTGCCTTTCCAGCACTCTACCTCTGACTTTATCAGCCCGAACCTGCACTTTGTTAGATATTCTTGCTGGGTTTCCATGCTAGGAACTCAGGGAGTGTTCTGCTGTCAGATCCAGGGATACATCAGGCTATTCCTTTCCCTCTCCCTGCTACCTGCCCTTCCTGCTCTGTCTTTGTTTTTGATTATAGGAGAAGGGGAGGCAAGGGATAAATGAGTTATTGCTGTCCTCATAACGCCCACGGGGCATGGACCCCGGACATCCAGCCCAGGCTGCTCCTCAGCCACCCTCCCCAGGCTGCGGCGCTGCCCGTGCACGTCGGGAAAGGCCAGACGGGGAGAAACGAAACGGAAGAGCCCGACACCTCTGTGACAGCCAGGATGCTGCCGCTCCCCGGCACTGCTGGGGTCACTGCTCCTTTCCAGCTCTGCTCACTGGCCTTACCCTTCGGAGACACCAGCTCAGGGCTGAGAAGCGCCAGTATTCTGTGGATTATTACCTTGGCAGGCTTAAACGTCAGCTCTGCTGCAGACATAAGCCTTGTCATGCTTGATTTTGTTTATTGTTGTATAAGTGTATTTGCAAATACAACACAAAGTGAACAAATAAACCGGGTGACAGAGCTATAAACCCCATGCCTGCTCATCCACTTGAAGAAAAGCCTACCTCAACTAATTAACCTGTGCAAGGCTTGTGCTGTTCATAAACAAGTCATGAATTAATATTGGGTGGTTTTTCCTTCAAACAGCCAACACATACCACTAAATCTTTATTGGGCAGCAAAAAAGAAACAGCTCTCCTTTCTAGGTTAGGCACAACAACAACAACAACAACTAGAGGCTGATTTCTTTAAGCGAGAAGGAAATATTGGAACAAGGTTTTTCCCTGCTTTTGCTGCCTGCACAGAGCACGGCCGGGCTGCGCTGAAGGAGTGACTGTGCTGCAGAAGCAAGCACCAGAACATGAGTTCTCAGCACGGAATGGATCTGGCGTGAGGATGGATGAGGCTGTACAACACTCTGTGCAGTGAGCTCTTACTTCTTTCCTACAACAGCGAGACGAGGATGTGAAACGGGTAAACGAGGCCGCGGATCTGTGAGGAGGGAGGCGGTCAGAGACACGCCAGGAGCCTCTAGGAAAGATAAACCCTGGGAAAAGTTGGATGTGCCTTAGGGAGCCGGGTCTGCTGCCCCCCACAAGCATGTGCAGAACACGTCTGCAGGTTTTTCTTGAAGACAAGCCCCAAGCATTGAATGATTATACACCCATAATGGGAGACTTCAAGAAAAATAGAGGGCAGAAACACAAATCAAGAAGTAACATTTTTGAAGGAGAAATTACAAATTGCAATTTAATCACATAATCACTTTGACACTCTCAAGCAAGCTAATTTCTTCCCTTGCCTCATTTCACCCACTTGGCAAGATGAATCTTAATGAATAATGTCCTATGAATATTTAATATTTTGATCAATCTGATTTTTTTTTCCTCATATCCCTACCTGCTGGATGGATACATCCATTCTCTTTTCCTCTTTCAAACATACAGAGGACAACAGCTTCTCCTTTGACTTCCATCCTCCTCTGGTTTTATCTTTTTTTTTTTTGCCTTCCCCTTTTGCCCACACAGCAGCCACTGCCATTACCCCTTGCCCAAGCCTGGAGCTCACGGGGTGGGTGAGGAGCCCCTCAGCGGGCGCTGGGGCTGGCACCAACCTGCTTCATCCCCTAAACCACCCGCTGGCCCCGGGGAGCTTCCTCAAACCCAGAAAACTTTACAGACAGACAAGTGAATTGATTGCCAAGAATTGCAGATCTTTAATGCGAATTGATTATCTCTAATGGTTTTAACGCAATTTAAATACAACAGGGTTGTTTGGGCACAAGCAAGGAGAGGGCAGTAACGATCTCCCCGCTAATGAGCGCTGTGTAGATTGATTTCAGATTGGTTTTACCCCGTCCTGACCTGCTTCTCCTAGTGACATCCCTCTTCAGTCCTCTTTGCCAGTGGACTTGCCCCCATCGGGATCTCGCAGGGCTCAGATTTCCCACCTTTTAACACCTCCAGCTCCTTAAAGTGGGCTAGAGGGGCTTCACCACCTCTGGGTGAAATCCCTGAGCTATTGATACATAATCCTGAGACACGTCCCCTGTGACCCTAAATGCCTTGCCAGCCCTACCTGCTGCTCCAGCCGAGCTAGTTCATGGGCAACCTGCTTAATAAATCAGCAGAAATGCTGCACTTGAAATCATCGCCCAATATTCAAATCTGCCAACTGCTGGAGCAAGCAAGAGGCTTTAAGGGTGGTTGGCACGTGCCTGTTTGTTTAATCTGTTTATTAAAACTGACAGTCAAATCGCTGGGAATACAGCTGAAATTCCTCCGTGAATTTAAGAGAGGAGAAGAAAGCCTGCACACAGTGGCATCGAGGGTTCCCAGGCTCCGAGGCTGTGCACAGCAGCGCTGCGGCGCGGGAACGGAGTGGAGAGATGTCTTGGGAAGCAGCACTGACTCCGAAATGCTGTGATCTGCTCCTGCCTCTGCCCCACATTCCCTCTGGGCTTTCGGGAGGCTGCTAGCCAGGACTCCCACTTTGCCTTCTGTATAATTTGATTTCTTAGAGCCTGTCCTTGCCCCAGAGATCTTACAGGGCAAAGGACTCGTGCATGCAGCAGCCCTGCAAGGAAACGCTGATCCAGCCCCAGCTTTCAGGCTGTGCTGAACACCAGCAGCTAACGCTCAGTGGAGCATGCAGATGGTTCTTCAACCCCTATTTTCCTCCTTTTTTTTTTTTTGTTGTTTTAGGAATAGACATTAATTAACTAGGTCCTAATTCATCCCTGCATTAAAAGCAGCCAAGCCGTTGGCTTCCCACATTCATCATCTCTCTGGTAGCACCTCCAGGCATTCCATTAGAATTTCTCAAGCAGCACAGGGAAGAGAGTGACAGTTTATAAACGGAGCTCAGTCCCTTTAAGATGATCAAAGGGAGAGACAACAGCATTTTATCTCTCTCAGATACACTTCAGCACAGTTTGTCTCTGATGATGAAGATCCTAAAGCTGCCTTCTGGCACGGGCACCAGTAGAAAAGGGATTGCAGGGAAAACCAGCCGGAGCTGCCGGACAGAAGGACCCGAGTGGTTGCTGGGGGCACTGATGGAGCCTCGTGCCTTCAGGGAGGGGAGCTGCAGTTTTGGGGTAGGTGCTGAGGCCAGGGAGCCGCTGGGAAGGAGTGTGGTCAGCCAAGGCACATCTCCTTCTGGCCTCAGTGCTGCTGTCGGTTCGATGACCCTATCTCATCAGTGCATGAACATGAAGCCAAAGGAAGTGTGTATTAAGCAACTTGTGACACGGCTTTCTAAGGCTATTGTCATGTTTGATTACTCTGCATTTAGTCCAAATCAGGGTGACAGTCTCTCGTGGCTCAGCCCATCTGGCATCGGGTCCTGTCCTGCACAGAGCCTGCCATTGTGGGCTAATTCCCTGCATTTCCATCTTTTCCAGGTACGGAGGCAACCAGAGTGAGTTTGAACTTACTACAGATCTGTTCTGAGCTTCGGAAGGCCAAGAGCAGACCTCCAGTGCCCAGACCTGAACCCCACCAGCCTATCAAGTGGGTGGTGCCGTTTTCTCTACTCTAGAAACGGTCAACATCCCGTGCAGAAGCTCTCAGAAAAATGACCGAGACATACTGGAGAGCAGAGCAGCTCAAACAGACATTCCTGATCTGCAGTCCAGAAAGGAGCGTTTGGCTGGGGACAAGCAGAGCTCAGGAGCGAAGGAGGGTAGAGAAGTGTGGCAACAGGAATGAAGACCAAGAGATGTCTGTGCAAGGAAGGGCGAGATTTAAATCACGATGCAATTAGACAAGCTTTGGAAATGAACATATCAACACAGCAGCCCAGGCACAATCTAGAGAAAATCTGGCCAAAGATACCCAAATTTGGCAACACGAGAAGTCTTGTTATAAATGATTCACTTCAAACAACTCTAATATTAAAGAAGAGAACAAGAAGATAGGCTGCCCTGGCATAACTTCCAATTCTCACACATTTTGTAATTATCTGGAGCTCGTTTCTGTGTTACTCCCCCGAGCGCACAGGACACCCCGGGGCAGAGGCAGTGCCGGCAACTGCCCTGACACATCCTCACACACCAAACCGCTGGTTTTGGTGACAGAACCCCCCTTTTTGATCAGTCCAGGGCCACTTTTGGATCCCATTGCCAGAATCACTGTGGGCAGCTCCTCACCCAGCGTGGTCCAGCCCCGGGTGATGGAGCCCGTGCTGCAGGACACATGCGAAAGGTTTGCTCTTTCACCTCCCAGCATCACGTTGCCATTTATTTTCGTAAAAAGGGAGCAGAGTCACGTTTTGAGACAACTAACGCTTGCAAAAGGTTACTCTCACTTTGGCATTTTCCTAGAGGAAGTCACAAGACACGTATCTGAAGTTCACAGCCGAGCTGCAGAATTAATACTTTGCTGCAGTTGCTGTTTCGTTTTTTTTTTTCGTTTGCTTTAAATGGCTTGGGATGGAATCGAGAACAAACCCGCTGGAAAAGCCTCCCCATCTCGCCTGCTTCTTTCCAACCCACGGGGAGCTGCGTTGGTCCATGTCCACGGGCTGTGCCTTCGAAAACTTCTCGGGACCAGCACAAGGCACAGGCTCAGGCTGGGCTCCTGGCGGACACCGAGTCTCTAAAGGGGAGGTTTGCTGCCTCCTTGCTAACCACAGCCCGCCTGCCCTGGCTCCCCCTCCACTGCATCACTTCTAGAGCACCTTTACAAATCTTCTTCCCTGGGGCCGAGAGAGCCTGACAAAACCGCACGGCAGAGACCAAGCCCACTCTTTGTAAATGCAGCCGCTGGAAAGCCATTCCAGGCAAACCAACACATATTTAATAATTAAATAATCCCACACATTTTACGAGCCAATAAAATAGGTCACTTGAATCTCAGACTCTCCCTGTTCATGGGCTGGGGAC
>NW_009736272.1:88954-89828 GCF_000703405.1 Apaloderma vittatum | reverse complement strand
CCTCCCGCAGCTGCCCCCACAGCCCCCCCCGAGCTCTTCCCCACCTCTCACAACATCCATCTTTCTCTGAAGCTTATACCAACATTAAGTTGGTCCCGCGCAGACTTTGGGGACGAGAAATACCTCCTGTCTACAAAAATTTATGCACAAATTTGTTATTTTGAAGCCTCATCAGCATAGTTTCCAAGTGCTGCTGCCGCGCAGAATCGCATCTCTCCGAGGCCAGCTTTGACACCTTTGCCTGCGCCTCCTCTCCACGGCCGGTTACTCCCTGTCGGAGGCATTTTTCTTCAGGCAGGAGCGACCCCGCTAACGGAGCCGCTTCGTCACGAGGAGGGCTCTGCTCTAAACCGCGGCCTCACGCCACGCGGAGACCTAAATCTTAGCACAAGGATTTTAATTTGGGATTAACCGATCGGGAAATTAGATCACTCGTTACATCAATCATTCTGCGCTCGCTGTTCCTTCATGCTCCAGATAGCTTTGCTGCAGCGGGGTGGCAGGAGCTGAGCGCCAGGGACGGGGCTACTGGCAGCAAATAACCTGAACCCCGGAGTCTTCTCTTCAGAGGCCACCGGTGCTTTCCTCTAACACTACCTTTGTTTTTTTAAGTTATCTCAATGTCCCAGTCTTTCCTACAACCTGCATAGGGTGGCTCAGCTGCTCAGTCTCTGTGCTTTGAACAGGAACCACTACTCTTTTGTGACATGCACCTTTTCTCTTTGGAATGAGCCTGTCCCTTAGGGGTGTTTTTCCTTTCTTATGCAAGTGAATTTTACTCAGAAGACTAATTCCTCGATACTCAGGAAAGATACCCGCATGTGCAACTACTCACAAATGGTCCTCACTCACAGAAGAGCCCCTGTCTGCAGGA
>NW_009736272.1:82546-88940 GCF_000703405.1 Apaloderma vittatum | reverse complement strand
CTGCAGCTTTGTGTTAGCAGAGAAACGCAAAAGAGGCGCAGACGCAAACGAAATGATTTTGTAAGGCTGCAGAATCACAACAAATTTCTCTCATACTTCTAGTACAGATGCAGATTCCTTAAAAGCTTTTGATTCCAGAACTTACCTTTACACAGTCTCAACCACCTCAGAGCCCCCAGACCTGCTGCCTCCTCACCGCTCCTCCAGCCCCAGGTGCTGCTCCGGCACCACATTTACTGACCCTCCCATCACCTTTGGCAGCTGGTTTGAATCAAAGCCAATTAGTAACGATGCTCAAGATTCTGCACCTTGTTTGAGGCGCAGGTATCTTATGTTGTGTGATTACTCTTTAGTTTAAAAGTCGGGAAATCTTCTACCTGTGCAAGAAAAGTGTCCTGTGTGTGCCCTGCGAGTCCCAGACACGTAACCTGATTTTTACAGCGGGTCAGCCTGGCAAGCAGGATGTTATGTTGCTCGTAGACAGGAATTCTTCTGGACTGCAAGCTGCTTCTGAAAGAAATCCAAGTGAAATATTTACATGCTGTCAGCAGTCTGTGGGAATGCCTTGTCCAAGGTCAAATTCATTATACCATTAAAACAAACGTACTGGTACATACACAAATATTTGTGTGCACATACAGGTACACGCACACATGCACGCCTCCTGTCTTGTAAATTCTTGCTTCTTTGCTTTCATTTCTAAGGCAACGCTTACTGGGGGATGCTACATAAAAGAAGGCCCAGCTGGGGAAGCCACGATAGAGCCAAGGGCCCAGAAAGTCAATTACGCTGTGGGAGAGGGTGACGATAACTAATGCAATTTGCATGGAAATAACTGATCTCCCGATACAAAGGATCAGCAGACAGGACTGAAGGGAAAGGTAAAACCAGAGGGTCAGAATACATCAGACGTGGCCATTGCAATCAGCATTTCTTCATTCCTCCATGCGGGAGCCTGAACCGGTGGAGATCTGGCCGCATTCTTGCGAAAGCCATTCATTGAAAATTAATGACAGCTTAAGTTTTCAATTAAATTTTAATTTAAAGTCTGTGACTGGTGCAAATCAGCATAGTTCCACTTGTGTCAGTGATTTATGTTAGCTGAGGATTTGGCCCGACATCTCGACCGACAGCCCTGCCAAAAACGCTGCCAGGGAGATCCTCCGGCCAGATTCCCCAACGCGTTTAAGCCCTGGAAGGTGTAGGTAGGCGTGAAATCAATGCGAGTCGGGCGCTCCTGAAAACTCCATTAGGTGCCTGTCTGAACCTTCTCATGCTTAAAATATCTGTCCCCAAGCACTGCTTTGCCATAAGGGAGAAAAATCCTCCAACCCCCAATTCCTCAGCCTTTTGAAACCCAGACACTGGGGTAAAATCGGGAATCAGAGTTCTTCTAATGTTTGAAAAACAACTCCCTCACTTTGGACAGGGCATAAAACAATTACCCACTGAGAGACATTATATATAATTAATAAGCCATTGCTGCTGTATTGTAGGTAAATAATGCATTTTAATTAACACATTAATAGTAATTGTAGAGAAGCCAAATGAGTGAGGTGCTGCTGGGGGGGGATGTGCCGGGACGTCGCAAGGACTCAGTGGCCTCTTCACACCCCATTTAATAGCTCTGCGGCAGGAAATTTAATAAGTTAGGAAGTTTTACACACTCTTTTTCTTTTTTATATTTCATGTAGTCATTTCTCAATCTGCCTCTCTCAAGAGGTTCTTTTTTTACTCCTTGCTGGTGAAATCTAGCTGGATCGAATCATTATTCCTGATGTTCTGCAAGTCCTGTTCTGAATATTTTTAGAAGAAAAAAGTGAGATTTCTGCTCGGGACTTTTTTTGTTTATAAATTTTGCATAAATTTCCAATACAAAAGCAGCAAATGGCATTTAACTGAATCTTTTCAAGACCAGGAAGGCTTGTGATGTACAGAGCAAAACCATTGGGTTTAACAGGCTGAGAGGCTGGAAGAGAACGAAGCAATTAAGGGGAAGGAGGGATGTGGAAATGAGGGTCACTCACTCTTTACAGAAAACCCACACAACACTTATCTCTTAAGCTGTGGGGGCTTGGCAAGTCCAAGGACAGCGAGGCAAAGGCTCTCTTGACGTGACAACTTACATTTTTTTCTGGGAATATTGAGGGTGATGACAGAAAATACTTGTGACTACAGCTTTAGCCCTAAAAGTTCATGTTTTTGTGCATTAGGCTGGAGTAGCCGGTTACCAGTCATCTGGTGGTAATTGGGCTGCACTAAACACATGGAGGAAAAGGTCAGGAGAGATGAATCACAGCCTTCCCACTCCCCGGGATCAGCACCGACCCGGCAGGTTTGCCTCATGCCCACGGACACAACGATGTTAATCGAGCACCTTGAAATAAAACTCAGTGACGAGTCGCAGCTGTCGGGCTCGCTTGCGCCGTTTGGAGAAAACATTTTGTGAGTTCGCTCTCAGCGATGCTCAGAAAACTTCGGCCAGAATGGCGGTGATGGACGGGCCCCGAGGATCGGAGCAGGCAGCGTCAGCTTCTTCCAGACAAGATAGAAGAAATCCATTGGCAATGTCCCGCCGCCCCAATGGTTTCCAAAGTCCGACCTCTTCTCCAGCCCCGGCTTCTCCCACGAACCTTGGAACCAGCCGGGGTGCAGGGAGGTTCCTCTCCCTCTCGGTCGTGCTCAGCCTCCCGGAAAGAGGATGCCCAAGGAAGGGTTAAATCAACCACAACTAAATTCCCCGGCCCTTTATTAACCAGTCTACCAAATATAAATAATTAGCATTTGTATGTCACAGGACACTGCGGCAGCAGAGCCATCTGGCCCCTGACTCATCCTGTCAGGCCGAAGCAGGCAAAGCATTCGAGGGCAAAACACGCAGTTTGCAAAGGCGATGAACTCTTAGTGCTGTCAGCCCGGCTGTCCCCACGTAAGGGGCTGTGGCTGTAGGGGGCGGTGGGATGGGTGAGATGGGATCCTGGCAGACAGGGCCAGGGGCTCTCCTGCTTCTGTGAAAGGTCGTCACGTTCAGACGTGACTGTAGAGAAATGGCACGTGTGGGAGGGTGCAAGTGTCCCTCGCCTGCTGCGGGACGGTGATGCACATACGACCAACTGTCCCAGGCTGCCAAACCCTCAGCAGGGACTTTTCTGGTTGGGGAGGAGCCCCCTCCCTCCCTCCTCCACCTCTGCGTGTGGACGGACACTCCACCATGGCCGATGCCACCGTCCCGTAGGGGATTCTCAAAGCTTAGAGCTTCTATTGTTCTCACCGTCTGAGGAGGGCAGCTGAGAAAGAGAAGTGATTTTCCATCACTCTGTGAAGGACCGTTATGTTCTCATTCATACGTACAGCAGCTCTAGCAGAGAACGGTGCAGACTCAATGACGGTACTCTGCGAACGTTAATACGGTTTTTATTTGGAAGAAATAATAGCTCACTGCCACACGCTCGGCAGACCGCTCTCTGTACTTGATCCTACCCCTTTTCTAAGGCAGAAAGGAAAAAAGAAATCACAATTCTGCACTGCAATCAGGATTTATTCTAAGCCATGGAGGTGCTCAGCTGGCACAGATGGAAACCCTCTGGTTATCCTTCAGGTGGCAAAGGCAGAGCTGCCTCCCCGCCTCTGGCATCCTGCCGCCGCGGGAGGGACCCCCCAGTGCCTGCACCCTCCGGCCCTTGGGAGGGGATGGGACCCTGAGCCCTCCTTTAGGGACAAACCCGGATGCTTGGCAAGCCTGGGCACTGCTCAGCCTCCCGAAACAGAGCAATGAATAAGCCCAAACTTGGGAAAATACAAGCGATGCAGGTGGGCAGCAGCAAAGCACTCCACGCTCAGGTCAGCCCTGCGGGTCGGGCTGCCCGGCTGCTTCAGGGCTTGTTCCATCACCAAGTTCTGCTGGAGTTAACAAGGGCCTGTGTGCACGAGGATATCAGGAAAATAATCTGAATTAACTTTTAAATGGATTAGCCAAATTGCATTAAATACCTTTGTAGACACTTTCGTTTGGAATTAAGGTGGACTAACTTGATTTCATTTTCTTCACTTTAATTCCATCTAAATGAAAGCCTAAAGCAATTTAACCAAACTGCTTGAAACTTGCACATTCATCAGGCGAGTCTCCCTGAGCACTCAGAGCAAAGTCTGGGGTCCCCCCTGTGGTGTGCGGGGGGTGGGACCCCTCCGCTGCAGGGCTGGGGTCTTCCCCACCACATCCCAGCAGGGATGGCTCCGACCAAGCTCTCAGGAGCCCAGCTCAGGGATTTAATTGCTTTGTTTGCCGGGGGAAATAAGAGGCAAAGGGAGCAGGAGAAATCCCACGGCAGCGGCCAAGGCAGGCGGGGTGGGTAGGGTCACGGTGGGTGGAGGGAGCATGTCGGCAAACTTCAGCGAATCTGTTGGCGGCCGATCCCTCCGGCACCGCAGCTTGGCTCTGCAGGTCTACCTGGTGTCCCTCGTGCAGGTGGTGTTGGGGCAAGGGGTGGAGAGGGGCCGCGGAGACCCTCCTTGGGAACAGGTGGCACACCAGGACACGAGGCTTGTCCCACCCTGAGCGCGTCCTCAGCCGCTTCCTCCATCCACGGCTCAGCCCAGGGCAGAGTGGGAGGAAAACCACAGGAAAAGGCAGAGGGAGAGAGCTCTGCCTCCGGCCAGAGCACCAGCACCCATCGTCCCGCCCGGGACCCCGGGGCAGCACCGCTTCCAGAAGGGGCCGGGGAGAGGGACCGTGCGGGCTGGAAACCACTGCCCGCTGGCAGGGATTTCAAGGACAGGGAAGATAATTCCTGCCCAGCAGAACGGTGAGGACAGCCATGCAGCTCTCCCCCTTTTCGGAAGAATTACAATGCAGCTAAAGTATTTTTAGTAAGACCTTAATTACACAGTCAAAATATTTCAGGCTGATGTTCATCAGCAAGTAAATTCAGAATACAGGACAAGAAAAGCAGCTGGGCATTATTTCTCTGAGTAATTATATTTGAATCTCTGTGGTACAGAGAATGGGAAAAAAGTAAATTATACAGAAAATGCATTCAAGAAGATTTTAATGTTATTACAAACCTTCATTATAATGTATGATCAAGCATGTAAGTGGAAATCTTAGGACCCATGGGTAACATATCGATTCTAGCGGACATTAAAATTTCTATTTGATGCTTAAGCAAAATCTAATCTGACTTCTGATTTTGCAAAATATTTTAGGGTAATTAGACATGTTTGTGCTTTATTGATTCTTAAAATAAACACAAGCACGTGGGGAATTGCTAACGCTCTGGATTAAAGGAAGCAAGACTCCTTGCTTTGTGAAAGTTCCTGCAATTAAATCACCTTCTGCTAACATGGCCCTCGTTATTCCGGATGGAAACGAATGAGGGAAAAGCTAAGGGAGTTTAAAATAATAATGATCATAAAAGTGAAGCTTTAGGGTTTAAATGAAAGTTTGGTTTCCCGCACTTGTGCTGATGGTTCCCACAGGTCTTTGGGTAAATGTCTCATCTGGAGGATAAAAGCCCAAAGGGCTCCCGGGCGCAGAGGGGGCAGCAGCAGCTTCTCCCCGTCCCTCCCTCTGCCGGGTCCAGGGTCGGACCCGGAGTCAATGGACATTTCATTAAGGCTGGGAGAAGCTCGTCTCCAGTTTGCTTATTAATATGATTACAAATAATCTTTCATCTCGGAGACTGAGGACTGGTTCTTACGCTGGCTGACTCAGAGCTCTGTGTGGAGGCAATTTGTATTTTGTCCTCTTTAGCAAGCATGCAAGCCTTCTCCATACATATATGTATTTTAGCCAGTGCTGTGAACTCCAGATGCAACGTTTTGGACAGATAATCAATAGGACACGTGTATTCCCACTCTGAGCTACAGTGGCACAGAGCACGCCTCCATCTGCTTCCACCCTGCATCTATCCACGAGTCCCTGTGTCCCGCAGTGCTTCATCAACTTTACATCCCGCATAAAGTGAGCTCAGAAAGTCATAGATTTCACAGACAGAAAGTACCGTTGCAGTCGTCTCGCCTGCAGGAATCAGGCACAGGACTGCCTGCAATACAGCGTCACGATTTAACCGACTGCCTCAGAAGCTTAGTGGCATTAACCTCGGTGCTATAAACCCGAGTGCCAAGGCTGGGCAGGGCGGTGACACGCAGCTCTGCTGTGGGACACACAAACAGCCACATCCCCCGCAGCAGGCATTTCACAGGGGGTGGCAGCCAGCCTCGAGGGACCGAGGCTGCAGATCCAGCCCAGCTGCACCGAGGACACAGCCTGGACCCGGGAGCGGGGAGGACAAAGTGTCCCCGGGAGTGAGACCCGTGTCCATGTTGCAGGGGATGCGCTGCGAGCGCCGGCTGCCCGCGAGGGAGCAAGATCTGCTCACAAAGGGGCAGGGGCGTG
>NW_009736272.1:80624-82436 GCF_000703405.1 Apaloderma vittatum | reverse complement strand
ACACGCGGGCGCACACGGCACCCAGCGATGCGCAGCTGCGAGGGGTGATGGTGGCCCACCCCCCTCCTGGCGCTGCAGGTTAAACCAAGTCATAAATAAGCAATAAGCAGAGATAAGTGCCTGATTTATTGGGGAGCTCAAAGGAAAAGCCGAGCGCAAGCAAGGTCACATCCAGGGCTAAGCACATCCCTGACGCAGCTCTCTCCTCTCTGCTCCTCCCCTCCTGCTCCCTCCGGCCGAGGAAGCACTGGGACCGGATTTCTATCTGCATCCTCCCTTTGGCTACCTTGGCAATACTCAAACCAGCCCGTTTGCTCCAAATCCGGGCAGATTGTCGCCGCGCTGATGCCCGTGATGCTCCGGGCTCTGCCGTAGCGTGGCAACAAGTGCTAAGCAACCCGGAGTTTGCAACCAGGACCTCGGTCTGGCTTTTATCTGGTGAGGGACCACTCATTTAAGAGCTCATCTCTGCACAAACACTGGCCCTCTGCAGGGCTGACAGCAGTATTACTCATCTGAATTTGCTTGAAGTGGATGCTCATTTAAAAAATATCCATCTCTGCTCACTCTGACAGGCAATATGTCAATAAGGGAAGCGCGCTTTAATCCACATTACTCTGACCGGGGTGCTTTGTCAGGATTAGCGCTTGTGATCTTCATCCGGCGGCTTCACGAGGGAAGGGGCTGCTTTGGCCAAGCAGGGTGGGTGCTGCCTGGTGGTTTCTCTCGCCGCGGGTCCCCAACCCTCCCCGCGGGGCAGCTGGGGGCTGCTGGTGCCAGCGCTGAGCTCCCGGGGCTGCGACAGACACCCCTGCCCTCCTGCCCCCCGAGGGGGCATCCTGGGCTGGGGTTCCCAGGGTGGGCATCCCAGGATGCAGGGCCCTGGCCACGAACTCGGGCTGGGCAGGAAAACGTGCACTGGAAAAAGCAGCACCCAAAAGATATCTGGGCAGACAGACTGCTCTTCTCTCTTGTCTTTTTGGTCACTGTCATCACCCGCAGCATTAAATAAAAACAGGTGGCCAGAGATAGAGGGGTGAAAGCGATGCTTCCGCGTGACGTACAGAATTTTGTGTCACTTGGCACTAAATAAGCCACGGCAGATTTAGGAGTGGTGCGATCCCTGGAAAAATAACCTTAATAAAGTGGGTGTAAATAACTGTATAGCAGTACGTCTGTGTGTTGGAATCATTTTTGTGGGTAAAATTTAATAGTAGATGTGTGACCACATTTATAACAGAGCAATCTGCAATTTCACAAACCCACTGTGTTTGCTCACAGGAGACAACCTTAATGTCTTTTAAGAATCATCATTAGATTTAAGTAAAAGCCAGCACCCAAGTACTCAGGCAGGCAGATACAGAACAAATCAACTTTTATTGCCAGACAAAAGGTAGAAAAAACCCAAGTCCTTGGAAGCTAATAAAAATTTTATAATTTTTGAGTCAAATAAGTGCAGGGCTTCTTATTACTTTGTAGGTGTCTTCATAAAAACTGGAGCAAACCTAATCTAGAGGAAAACAACAGCTGTGAGGCACAATGTATTTGACCAAGATGGATGCCTCAGAGGTATGATATTCATTAGCTCACTAATTCCAAACAGTAAACAAGGTTTAATTAATTTTGATTTCAAGCTGCAGTGGTCCGTTGGTCACACACAGGGGTGTGCCTGGGATGCAGCATTAATACCTGCACGTGCAGCTGCTGCAGGAGCAAGTGGATTCTGAGTAATTGTGCCTGTGCCATTGACAGTTCTGCTGGGAGAGGTTTCAGGGACAGAAGAGGGAGAGCGTTAATCTCCTGATCTTGCTC
>NW_009736272.1:76360-80593 GCF_000703405.1 Apaloderma vittatum | reverse complement strand
GAGCGTCGCTGGGTGTGAACTGCTAGGGATGCCGCCTCAACGAGAATTTGCCCAGATTAATGAGTGTATGCTATGCTCGGATGTATGTAAGTAGAAACTAAGTGTCTAATCCAGTAATTTTATGTCTAATTTGTGCGTTCACTGCCAGCGTTAGGTACTTGTATAAGCTGTACCAGTCCTCTGGTGTGTCCTCCACAAGAGCTCCCATTGGCAGTCCTCAAACCTGAGTTCAGAGGAAGCAGCTACCAAAGCTCTGTTGCAAAACGTCTCGACCTAAGCCCTGGTAAAGACCCAGTTTTAGAGAATGAACAGTTACTCAGCCAGCAAATTTACATATGCAAACACTCGCTCCTGTAGCCAATTACACATCTGCACCTTCGGCTTCCCCGTTTTCAGTCCAGCTGCGTGCACAAATTAGGCTGCTGTTGCATGTGCAGCTTGTTTAAAAACCTAATCCTTTCTTGGTTTGGAGCAGACCCTGTGGTAAATCCACACTTGGAGCACTCAGTCCCAGCTCTGCAAACCTGCCTGCAGCAGCCAGATCCTATTTTTCTACGTGGCTGTCAGCGTTTCCTGCACGGCGGGTGCTGTTCATTTGTACTGGCTTAAAGGGAGAAGGGAACGGGTGCCGCGGTCCGTGAAAACATCACACCTTGTCTCCTGTTTAGAGCCTGAGCTCAGCTGACAGTGCAGCATCACCCCTCTGCTCCCCACCTGTTGCGCAGCGAACGCCGGTCCCGCTTTGTCACCACCACAGCACGCTCCTGGAGCCCCAGCAACCTCACCTGAGGGAAGGAAAATAACTGCTTAAACGGGATGCCTGACTGCCAGCAAGGGATCACTGCAAACCTCCTGCCAACACCATGTCCTGACTTGCTCCCTCTCCTTCATTTCCACAGGATCTCAAAGTGTTTCTTGTACAACCAAGCAGAGAATGAGCTTCATCCTCAAAATCAGCCGGTTATTTCCATACTCCGCCTGTGACACACACAACAGCTCCAAAGACAGATAGATCATGATAGATGGATGCCTGAGAGACGCAAATATCTTTCTTTGCATTTAACTGAGCCACGCCGGGTTCCACTGGGTTTTCCTTTTTCATGGAAAAACCAAGCAGACACACCCTGAGCGCTGATGCCCCGAGTCCTGCGGGGTCTCTCCAGGACCCACCATCTCCCCGTCCCTGCTGCTCCAGCTCTGCTCTTGCCAGGGCAGAGCCTTTGGTTTTGTTCTGCGTGACAACAGTGGCCGGTGTGACAGGGCCCAGCCAGGCTGCTGCACCCCAGACGACCGCTGGTAATGATCATCTTTTATTGATGGATTTGATGGAGCCTCCTGATGGGAAGCACTCACTCGAGGGGTATCTAAACAAAGTCAAAAGCCTGAAAAATCAGATTTGTGTGGCTGACATCGGCGACCCGAGAAAACAAAACATTCCCGCAGACAAAAATCAGATGCAGAATGAAAACACCCAGGGACACCAGCAGACCAGAAGGTAGCGCGGAGCGGCAAAGCGTGCCTTCGGCTTCCCTGGCGTCTCAAGGAGGGCTGCTCCCTCCCGGAGTCATCCGTCACGTCCCTGCTCGCGCAAACAGACCCAGCACCAGCAGCAAGAACGCCCTTCAAGGACAAGTGCTTACGTGGAAATGCAGACCAAAATTACCGTGAAAAATGCTGCACGAGAGCGGCGAGGAGCAGCGGCGCGCACCCCAGGGCTGGGCACCAGGAGCCGTGCCCCACGCTGAGCAGCATCTCCCCCCTCCCCGGGACTCAGCGCGCTCTTCTGAGTGAAGAATTGGGACTTGTAGAACTCGGGGAGAGACCCGGGGCAGGGAGGAGAGCCGGAAGGGCCGCAGTCCTGCGGGCTCCTCTCCTGTGTCCCCCCTGGAGCCTGTGCCTCAGCAGAGCGGGTTAGAAAAGCTGAGCAGGGCGCTCGAGGCAAAGGGGGGTCTCCTCGGGGCTGCCACCACCTCTCTCCCGTCTGGAAATGTCAGCATCGCTCATTGCTGCTGACACGAGAACTGCTTTTCTAACATGAATCACTGGTCACAGCCGTAAAAAACGAAGCTGCGACAGCCTGATTTATTACTAGCATAAAGAAACACCACGCCAGGATTACAGCGAGGAGTTTCATTTCAATGGGCATGGTGGAAAGAAGAGCCATTTTTATTTTTTTTTTTTTCCCCTTCTGAAGATCTAATCCTACAACTGAATCTTTCCACCCTGAGGCAGATTTCACAGAGGAGGTATTAGGTTTGTAACCCGTAACTCCTCTGCCCCACTACAACAGGAATGGAAACAAGGCGGCGCGCAGCCCGGGAGTCCAGCCCCGGCAGGACGGAGCTGCTGTGCTCCTCAGCTGGAGCCGTATTAATTCAGGCTCGAGGCAAAGTCATGGCGCACAGTCCTCCAGTGGGCTGCTCCATTTGAAGCCAGCTTGCAAAACTGCTCCCAAAATAACCTTGTGAGCGTCTTTTATCCAGAGAACCGTACAAAATATTCTTGTCCAGAGATAGAGGTGCAAAGAATTTAAATGCCACTTTCCCCAGAGAGCAGGTGCAGGTTTGGGGGATTGTTTCCAGTTTGACTTGATGCTGGACCCCAGGAGCGACACCTGTCCCGCCTCACACAGCGTCACAGTGGGAAAAACAATGAGAATGTACAAAACCCCCAAGAGCTTTTCTGTGGGACTCCCTTCACCACCAGGGCACGGCCCCGCTCAGTCACCCCCAACAAAAGCAAAGAGGGGGCTCCTGTTCTCGCTGCTCTCCCTGAACCCCCGGTCCCTCTCGCAGCGCTCATCGGGAACCTGCCCCAAGGTTGTGTACCGGGAAACTCAGCTGACAAATAACCAGAGCTGGAAATACTCTTTAACATAGCACAGCAAGAATTAGCTGTATTCACTTCCTCCCCTAACATCATAGACATAAATTTCCACACTTAAAGAATGATGATGTTTTGGGTAATCACGGCTAAATAAATAGGACAGAAATTTTGCATACCTTATGAAAAAGAATTTGCTAGCTGCAAGACTTCAGGTCTCATTTAAATATAATCAAGTAATTGGAACACAGCCTATACCCCCCAAAACCGTAGCTTTGCATTTCGAAGTGCTACAGCCATAATGCAATAATGAACGTATTTGTCTTCTTCAGGCTGTCATCCTATTAGCTGCTGTGTCTAACATAATCTGCTTTTGCCGAACATCTATCATAATATACAAACAGAAGAACTGAAATGCATTAAAGAGAAAATTGATTCCCTTGCATGCCCCTCTTTGTCTGGTTTCTTCATTTGCTTATTAATAGCCCACTGTGCAATTAATTATGTGCAATTTCAGGTACAAGCCCTGTACCCGTACGGAAGAGAGTTGATAAAGTTCTGCAGACATTTCCAGCCCGGAGGTAATCTTTCTCCTCCTGAGCCACGCTGTGGGTTTCTGCTGGGACCAACAGCAGCTTGGAGAACACAACAGCACCAAGGAACACGCAGGACAAAAATCGTGTGCTTAAAATATTCAGGATGGTCCTGATGAATAATGGATACATCCGTAGAAGCCGGCCTCAGCCACACACAAAACAATGGTTAAATTAATCAGGTAATTTAACGGCGAGCAGTAATTTGGCATCCCATGTCTCACTGGTGCTACTTCCACAGCTTTCCTCCAAGCAGGCGAGTTTATTCTCGTCACTGCAGGCTGGAGTTTCTTAGCGCCAGGCTTTTAATTATCCTCAGATCAATACTTCTCATCAGCCCCGAGAATAACTTGCCCCTCCTGGCGCGAGCCCTGGTGGCACAGGTGCCCTCCCCGCAGAAGAGGGGGTCCCTGTCCTGGCTCAGAAGAGCCCCAGCCAGGACGGGGGTCCCACACACAGCCCCCCCCCAGCCCTGTCCTGCTGCCACGAGTCCCATCTGCACCCTCCAGCCTGGGTGAGACAGTGAAAAACCAGCTCGAGAGAGCAGCTCCTGCTGCAAGCCCAGCTCCAATACAGGGAGCGCTAACGGCATCATCGTTATTTTTCACCTCGAGAGGGACTTTAATTATTTACAAAGCTCCCAAGGCGGGTGCCCGGCACGTGCTTTCTCTCCCCCTTGCTCTCCTTCCCTCCTCCTGCTTTGAAATCGGACGCATCCTCCCACAGAGATGCGGCCAGAGCCCCCCGGGAGCAGTCCCCGTGTGCTCCCACCAGGCTCCTGCTCCCAGCCTGGATGTTCAGCCTCGGGTAAACACCT
>NW_009736272.1:72578-76350 GCF_000703405.1 Apaloderma vittatum | reverse complement strand
TTTTTTTTTTTTTTTTTTCTTTTGAGCCTTTCAGCCCAGGGTGCTTGTTGCTCCTCCAACATCAACAACATTAACAAGGTCTGACATCTCATAAATTTCCCTTGGTAAAACAGAGGAACAAATAGGAAAACAAGTTTCAGCAGCACAGGGGGGTTTGGTGCTTGGAATTTTTTTCCCCTTCCTTTTACCATACGTCAGATTTTGTTACGAGCAGCCCCTTTTATCTCACTGCTGTGACCAAACTGTCCTGGACAGAGCGGAGGGAGCTAGAATAGACTCATTCTGACTTTGGGTAGAAACTGTTGAGATAAAAGAAGATCTGATTAAAAAAAAAAATAAATAGATGCAATCTGAGCCCAACCATAAAACTATTATGAGCTCAGAAATAATGGGCTTAATCTCCTCCCTTTTAATTTTGCACCTTATTCCAGAGAGGAGCGAGAGAAGCTGAACAAGAAGCAGAACTCCCTGCCTGCTCTCTGCCGGTCCCAGCCCCGCGGGGACGCGCTGGTGGGGACGCCCGGGCAGGAACCAGCTCAAGGAGCATCGGCCGTGGGGGTCACTCCAGCTCACGTGCCTCAGGTTCCCCTCTTAACAACTGTATGTAGCAGTAACTCGCCTAGTTTGGAAAGTGGGAAGTTAAAAATCTGAATTGATCACCGCTGTCACAACAACTCTTGTTCGTATGGTCTTCGCTGTGGCAGCCCTGGGCCCGCTCCACGCTTTCCTCCTCGCTCTCTGGAATGTTTTGCTGGTGCTCAAAATATAAATTGGCATGCTCTAGGAAATGAGAAATCTCTCGCCTCCAAGCCCAGCTCCTGCTCCTCGAGCAGGGATGGAACTGCTGCAGACACAGGGGACTGGCCCTTTCGATCAGGTCGGGAAGAGCAGCTCCTCCAAGGTGCTATTAGAAATCGCAGAGGGATGAAGCAGCTACGAGCCATTCTCTTTTCCACACAATTGATTTTCTTTAAATATATATCTCGGAGCTCTCCTGTAAAGCTCATTTTGCTGTCAGGAGCTGGACGTGGCACTGCACCAAGACAAGCAGAAGCTCCGTCCTCCCTGGGCTTGGGGGCTGCGTCTCGGATCGGAGATTCCCAAGGACTCACCTGTGGGGCCCGGCTTCTTCCCAGCACTTTTTTCCATCATCATTCACCCCTCTGCAAAGGGAGTCTTGGCTGGTGCTAAACCAGCAACGTGCAACTTCCAGCGAGGGCACAAACCACAGCATTCGAGAAGATGGTCAATAGCACTGAGCAAAACTCATCCCTGCCCCAACACAGGTCCCCAGGCTGGTACTGCCCATCAGTACCCTAAGATATAAACCATCATGAGCATAGTCGAGCTAGAGAATACAACAGCTACTGGGAAGGAACGCAAGGTGGAAGAGAGAAACTGATTTTTCCAGGGATAAAATTATTTAGTAGCAACGCTGGGCATGTGAAATGGTATTTTGGAATCTGGCATCCACTGCTTTAAACAAGGACGGAATTTTCTCTGGTTCTGGTGATCCGGTTCTCACGTGAAGCACCGAAGCTCCCGACTGTGTCCTTTCCATTACTGTGGCATCATAAATATCGGGAGTTATGGTCCCTTGCAGCAAGCACACTGCACATTGCTGAGCCGGTTTGAATTTAATGTTAATTTAATATCAGCATCCAGTACTGCTTCAGCAACTGTTAGGAGGCAGCTCAGCATTTATCCTGTCCTGCCTTTTCTTCTCTACATACAGAGAAATAAGAGCTCCAAAAGCTGCTCCAGGGCAGCTCCTCCTGGGGTCGGGGCTCTACCGATGCCCTCTCTGCCCGGAGTGGAGGTTGCCACAAGGAGCAAAGTGGTGGCCACCTGCCCAAATCTCTTTTATATCTGAACAGGAAAAAATAAAATAATATTAAAAAACAAATCCACATTCCACCCAAACCCCACAGCCAGTTCAGCAGTTTGACTCGGAGGTGCTGCTCCTTGCAGGCTCACGGAGCCCAAAGGGTTAATCACCGGATCCTCTCCTTATTTATCTGCCGCTGGTTTACTACAAATGAAGAAAAATAAGTACAAACTACATCACCCATCATCATATATCACATTAATGTAATAGTAGAGGGTGTCTGCAGATCTACTGCAGTCATAAACTGTTTGTTATGAATTTTGTTACCCCTGAGATTAGTGCATTTCTTGAAGTAATATGATTTAGGGAGAAAAGTTTATTTCCCATCGATCCAGTGCAAAATAAAATCTGCATTCCATCTATGAAAACTTTTTGTTTAATACTTTATATTATGCTACAAAGAGAGAGGAAAAGAAAAATATACATCCAGAGAAGAAATCCCAGAGCATGAAGAACAGAACTGAAACCACCGGCCCTGTGAGCTGTGATTTATCGATCAGCCGAACCCCAGGGCAGCTCCACTTTGACTTGTCCTGTGTTTTTATGAGCGCACTAAAACCAAACATTTCAGAGCACAATCATGAATCCTGACGTCTGGGAGACAGACAGTACATCTCTGTCAGTTATACGGGTTCAGAAAATAAAACCAGCTGAAATGGCACATCTGATTAAAAAGAATAAAACCCCACGTACACGAAGAGGCACTGGAGCCCGAGGAAGCAGCGGAGAGCGGCGGTGCTGTGCTGCTCAAAGGAGCAGAGAAAAGACCTAAGAGTTTATCGTTAAGCACAGCGCTCAAGAGCATGAATATAATTACAGTTTTAATGTAAATGATGCACTCTATACTAATCAGAGCCAGTGTCAGAAGTCTGCCACTTTATCCCAGGCATTCCGTCTGCCTCTTATTTAACCAATAATATTCACATGGGAAGAAACTGGTAGAGCAATTCCTGGGTGAACAGTAATTGGTTTGAACATGATTTCTCTTACCCCAAGGGAGACTGAAGTCACAAATAAGATAAGGCACATTTTAAAAATTAATTCCCATGTAATTTTGTAATGTGCAAAGGGAGCATGAGCACCAACAGCTTGTTTCTCTCACCTTTGTTCAGATGGGTCCAGCACCAAAGGGATATGGGATGGAAATGCCTGGAAATCAGACCCAGCCCAGACCCAGAGGAGCCTTTAACCCAGGGTCAGCCCCATGGAAGGGCCAGCGCAGTGAATCCATCATGGGCAAAAAGCTGCCTCCTTTTGCAAAAGAACAATTGGAATTTTTTATTTCCTGACAGAAGCAACTGCCCTTATGGTCAGATACTGGAGGTAAATATGGAAAACCCGTCTCCAGCAGCAGAGCAGCCCCTGCCTTGGCCAGAGATGCTCTTGCTCCTCTCCCGGGGGCGTTGCCCCAGGCAGCCAGCAGCACGGAGCGGGGACAGGAGCCTCAGCTCAGCCCCTGAGCTCAAACCCCCTCCCCACAGGCTGGTGCCCACGGGCACAAGAAGGGGAGCGCAGCAAACCACGTGTGCTTTTCTGAAGCCATAAGCCCACGCGCCCTGCGCCTTCTAACGCGAAGGCCAACGGAAACAAGCGGAGCAGCAGTGGCTATGTGCAGCCAGATACAATTATATCTGCAAATAATAAACATGGCTATTTGGGCAGAGGTACTACCTGCAGGAACTTCACGCAGTCTTAATGTCACACGGAGGGGACAGACGTGCTGCTGGGCATTTCTTTAAGTCCTGCCCCTGGGCGAGAATCTCCGGGTGACACATCCCTCTCCACCAGCATCCCCTTCCATCAGAAGCCTCCTGTCTCCAAGGAGGTCGGTTCTGCCAGAGCTCTTGGACTAAGGACGCGGCTGGGGGGGCGCGCCCGGGAGCG
>NW_009736272.1:63923-72547 GCF_000703405.1 Apaloderma vittatum | reverse complement strand
CCCATCGGCGCGGTGGGCCCGGTGCCGGCCCCAGCCAGCCACATCGCTCCGCTGAGGAGTGAGGGCCAACCAAAACAGGATCACACGGGCAGCCGCGAGGGCGAGCAGAGCTCAGCTCTCCTGCCCAGAGCGCCCAGCGCTGCCCCCACATCCCTCCCGCTGGGCAGCACCTCCCGACCCTCAGCCTGGGTACAGATTGCCACAGGGAGCAATGAAACCCTCTTCATTTGTCAAGGGAACATTACTCTTTGGCATTTCATCTTAAAATAAGAGCTCCACAGAGGGTAACAGCACAGAGCAGGAGGGCTCTTTGTGCGAAGGACGAAGGCAGCAGCGCAGGTACGAGCAGAGCAGGCAGGACAGATGGAGCAGCAGCCACTCAAGGCACAGGGGAGCTGCCCAAAGCTAAACAGAGAGAGAAAGGCTGCTCTTGTTTCTGGAGGAAGCCTGTGCTTGTTGCTGTCCCACAAAGAGGGCACCACATCAACGCGAACAGCTTGGAGCTTTTGAAGGCTGCTCCACTGGGAACCAAGAAACGAAGAGCCAGATGCAGGTAGAAGTGACCCCGCAGTGGGGCTGGGAAGGGCAAACAGCTGGAAAAGCACCAGCAGCAGCAACCAGAGCACCAGCAGAGGCTGAAGAGTGATGCCAGGTGAGGATACAGACTCAGGGCAGCAAGGCCCTAAGGGACAGAGGGGCAGCTGAGGCTTTTTCCCTCGACTCTCAGAACAACTTGCTGGCTTTGCCAAGTGCAGATAAATTGCTACAAACCATAAAGATTTGTGAAGGAGCTCTGTATGAGGCAGCTTTGGCATTATTAAGCTTATTTTGGGAGCAGACAGAAAACAAGGGACAGAATGTCAATTAATTTGAGTGCAAGTATCCCCTGGCACAGCGACTCGAGGAGGGAAGGAGAACAGCACAGATGGCCGTGTCAGAGGGAAATGGATTTTTCTGCACAGACCCAGGAACCTGAAGCCCTTTTCATTCCCATTTGTTTGAGGATTTTGCTCAGTGTAGAACAATTTGGGCTGGATGAACGCTGTCTTACAGGGCAGTAATTGGCACTCTGAACAAAGAAGAAAATGCTGTATGAACCAAGCCAGCATGGCCTGAGCAGTGCTGGGAGGTGAGTGGACTCATTCGGCCGCAGCAGGGCTGAGACCTGCTCCCAGCAAACCCACCCTCCTCTCCTTCCTCCAGATGTTGTAATTGCCTTTCCTGCTGTGAGGAGGGGGCTGGTCACAGCCCTCGCTGTGCTGCAAGGAGAGCACCGGGCTTGACTTTGAACTTGATCTATAGCAGGATCTTGGGTTCGGGCCATGGAGGAGCTCACAAATAATGCACGTCTCACTGCCTGGCACTGTAGGTAATTGATCAGCTGGGAATCGCGCACGCACATCGAGGATGAACTCATTTAATGTACTCAACTTGCCTCTGTGTAACCACTGTAGGTTCAGAAATGCCGTTCGCATCTGGAAAATATATCATCAGTGACAGCAGCCAGCTAAAGCTCATTTCAGCCATTGCCACTAAATCCAAGAGAACAGAGACTCCTCTGCTTTGATTCTATCCGCTCACGCACGGATTTTGGTGCTCCTGACACGCCGGGTGTCGTGGTTGCACTTTGCACCCGTGAGGCAGGTGGTGCCCATCAACGCTCCGGCACCAGCCTCACCCTGGCACGTGGCTCCAACGCTCCGAGCGCTGCAGGGAAGCTCGAACCCTGCGGGCACATGTCCCGAGGCAGGCCCGGAGCGTGGTGAGGCACAGCCTGCAGCTCTCAGCCCTCCTGGCCACAGACACTGCAGGGACGTGGCGCGTACCATCCTGCCCCCGCGCAGGCTCACAGCCTCGAGCCGCCGCGTGATGCTCGGCACTGCAGAGCCCACATTTATTTCAAAGCCTCAGGTGCTGCTGTAATGCAATCGCTAACAATAAACTCCCCGAGAATACAGATACATCCAGAATAGAGAGCAGCGTTTAACCCCGACACGCTTCCCCGGTCACGCGCGGCTCCCTTCCCTCCTGCCCCGTCAGCGCTTCTCCTCTCGCTGCACAACCGTGTTCGCTCATCGCGGTCCCTCAGCGCGTGGAGCAAAGTCCTCTCTTAGTTCCTCCCAGTCAGTTCAGAAGCCCTCAGGGCAGTATTTTAACATTTCCTTTATCATCCTCACTCGATTTCTGCAGAATGTGTGTTTATGAGGGATTTCTCCGGAGGATCATTTTAAGCAGCAGTGCTATATATTTACACTTAACTTGCTCCTTGAAGAACTTACTGTACTTGCAACATGCCCGAGCACAAACAGAGAAGCTCCTGCAGGAGGGGAGCTGCCACGAGAGATTTTCCTTTAAACTGGTCAGAATCAGCCCAGCCCAAACGGGTCAGAGGCTGTGAGGGGCAAGAGGGGATGCTCGCAGGGCTCTGCAGCAGATCTGGCTAAGTCTACGCATCTGCCTGCCAGCTAGCTACAAGTCAGGTCCGTGAAGAAGCAGCTACAATAAACTTAGGGACTTTTCATTCCAAATAAACTCAAAATGCTGTTTTCTGTAAGAGCTGCATTAATAGTTGCACACCAAGAGTAGGATCCTTCGCAGAAAAGGCAGGGAAGGAGTGCTGCTGCCTCAGTCCTCCCTGCGGCGACACTAGCTGTTACAGCCACGCGGGTCATCAGGAACGACCCCTTCCTCGGATGGAGGATGCCCTCTGAGAGAGCTTTGTGCTGCACTGGTGGCAATGCCTGCCAGACCAATGCAGCTAAAAGATCGCTTGGGGTCTGAGCCATCTCTTTTGTTTTCTGTGCTGACGTCTGGTAAATGAAAATTAAATGAGGATGAAGTTGGACTCTCAGCTCTCTTCCCCACCCCTCGACGCTACTCTTTTCGAGGCTGCACGGCTACAGAGGGCAGGAAGCCTGCAGTTGATGACCTGGCCACAAGGCTCAAGGGAAGGTTCCTGCAGATGACATTTCAGCAAAACCCCGATGAAAAGCCACGTGTGCCTCGAGCTGTCCCACCCGCCGCTCCCCATCAGCATTTTCTACTCCTGACTTCAAAGATGCTTTTCTCTTGTTACAGTACAGCGCTGGGGGTTTTTGTTCCGGTTCCTTGTTTAGGCCCTACATGACTGGAGGAAGAGATTTTAATTAAAAGCTGTTCTGCTTTTATGTCCAACATGCTTCAATGGGCAATACATCTTTCTGATGCTGGAATTGCCTACTTAGTATTTCTTACACCCTCGAAGCAGCTGGTGCAAGGCAGCACTCGGGTAAGGGTAGGGAGCTGGATGGAAACCCTGTGGTGTGGCTGCAAAATCCTCTCTGTCTCCATTAATTCTACTAATTATAGCAGTGGCCGCACTCCAGCTGATGCCCCGGGAAAACAAGACTGTGGGTCTTGAAGTGAGGGAAAACATGCTAAACCCCATCCAGACATCTCCTCGTGGGTGGCTTCTGCAACCTGTGCTTCACTTAGTGACGCTGGAAGACGTCTCCAGTAAAGGACTGTTCCTCTGCAGAGCCAGAAGGAGATTTCAGAGATTAGGAGGAGGCATCCTCCCAAATTCACACCCCCCTTGAGCACAGCTGTGACACCCCAAGCCGAGCAGGGCAACGTGCAGGAGCACGGGCTGAACTGCCCCTTTTCCTTTTGGATTAAAAATAAAAAAGTTTCGTCACTTCTGAACAACACGGCTTATGGCGCTGCCTGGTGTGGCCCGAGCAGGGAACGACTCCCCATAGCACTGGGAAAGGCATTCGGTTTGGCAGAGAAGAGAATGCTGGGGAAAGAAAGAGAATGGGAAATAAGAGGGAGAAGCAGCTGCCGGAGTTCTGGGCTCCCGAAGTGCCTGGGTTAGTTTGCCAGCTGCAGAACACAGGCACCAGTTCCCCTTTGGTAAGTGAAGGGTGGCTTTTCCCCCACACCCTTGCGGAGAACTAGGAAAGGTTTGGGGCTTTGCTCACTGCTGATTTAACCGCTGGCATCTTTGCAGAGCCAGGGCTATCCCTTTAGCAGGCAGATTGCGGCCAGGGCTAAAGAAATTGCATTTTTCCCTCTCTTTTATCAAGTGAAATGTTAACAGCAAGCTGCAAAACGAATTCTTTGTCCCTTTATGAAATCAGCCTGCGCAGCCCCAAAGCTCCTTCCCCTTCACCGATCTGCAGATCTCCACGGGAGCTTTCTGGAGCCCCCAGCCCAGACCTGGGGTTCACTCAGCGACCGATCACGCATCAAACAGGTAGAAACGTTGTCAGGCTGCGTACAGAACATACGCTTTTGAGCTGAGAAACGACTTAATCAATTCAGACCAACACTTTGTGACATTTCCCACAAGACTTTAGCGCTGTTTACAAATTCTGAAGAACACCTCGAGTCATTGCTGGCAAGGACTTATGATTTATTTCAAAGAAAAATGGGTCAGAGTGTGTGGGTCTGTGCTTAATGCGAAAAGGGATTTGGAAATGAGAAGTCAACTGGCATGAAAGATTGCAGGGCAAATGTAAAAGCAGTAAAGCGTGTGGGTGGTCTCTGGGCATGTAATAGGATATTTGTAAGGAAGAGAAACACGCAGGATTGTAAGCTTTAATAAAACAGTTCCTTTTTACCCAATCAATAACATAATTGCAATTTTCCAAAGCGAATTGCCTCTTAACTCCCTTTTCTCGTGGACAGAGTGGCACAAATGGGACAAGGACTGAGAGACTACTGAAGCAGTAAGCCTGAACGTACGCGTGTTTGGTGTGAGCGTGGTTTTGTGCCGCAAGCGTTACACAACCCCCTTGCACGACACTAAGCCCCACCTTTTGTTCCAACACTTGGAGACAACAAGCACAATTTATTTTTCAAAATGCAGAAGAAACACTCAAAGATGAAAGACTTGCAGGAGTATCTATGACTGCATCGCCAGTCTTCAGCAGCTCATCCTGTTGCACAGGAGGTCCCATATTTTAATTGCTAGAGATGAGCATAAAGAGTGCCAGGCAGCGAGCAGAGCCTTGGCTCAGGCTCATTGCTGGGCTCCGTCCCTCTTTTGCCTCACAAGGGTGATTTCCTTCGTGCCTTTATTAGTATGCACATCAGCTCCAAAAGGAGAGGATTACAGAGGCATGGGGGGGTCTGCTCATTCTTTTTTTTAGCTTTTAGGAAATAAACTACTTTTGATAAGGAGAAAATCTTTCTCAACATGCGTCTGCACAGCGCCAATCATGCCTGGACTGTAACCACAGGAGGAGCCTTCCCTCTCTCCTTTTCACAGCTGAGAGATGCCAGTGCTAACTCATTACTGAACACTGTGCTGACAAGATTCCCCTCCCCGCACACAGCAAAGCAAACCACGGTACCGGCAGCCTGTCCAGCACACACATCAACAGGCACTAAACCGAGAGTACCCGAGACCGACCGACAAAGGAACTCAAGCATCACAGACCCCAAAACACTGCTCACACACATCAGCTCCCAACGACGTGTCCTGCCACATTGAACAGGGAGAAAACCATGAGGAAACCCACAGGAAACTGTACCAAAAAAGAGATGTATATAGGAAAAACAACTACATACCAGGCTGAGCAGGTGATAAGCCCTCTTGCAGCATGCTTCTCCCCCAGGACTGCCCTTTTTATTTCCTCTGGAGAAGGAGGTGATCTCAATGAGCCTTCTCCTCATCCCCACCCAGACCTGCTTCTGCCTCGTTAAAGCCTTAATTGGAGGATCACTGCCAGTAGCTGTGGATCGTTGGGCTACTTGCTTCACCCTTTTAACCTGCTCTTGCCACACGTGTTACAGGTTTCACCCTTGCAGGCCAAAAATTTGCCCTTTTAGCAGAGGACAGTGTCTGGTGCCCAAGCCAAGGCGTCTGGAGAGCCTTCCCCTGGAGCGCTCCTGCGGGAGCTCCCTGCTCTCGCTGCTCCTGGCTCCCAGGGCACGGCCCCAGGTCCATGGCTAGGCAGTGCAGGAGGGGAGTCTCCAGAACCGGGTGAATAAAAGAAGGAAAGTTTGTCCAAGCATATTAAAAAGTAATTAGACATTTAAACCTGAATCCAGCACACAGGCTTTTCCTGTACCCACAGCTCTGCAGTGACAAGGTCAGCAGTTTTGCAGAACTGATTTAAGACAAGACCTAGCGCTTACTCCCCATCAAAGTCTCCCAGAGAGACTTTTCTGTGCGCTCTTCTAACCCAATGACTTATTTCACCCGCCTGAGCCGCTGGTGGACAGTGCCCGGGAGGGAAAGGCTGTCAGTTGTCCCTGCTGCGAGCGCGGGGAGGACGAGCAGCAAATGCCTGGGCTCCCGCCATCCTCAGCCCCATTCCAGACCCATCCCAGCTCCTAGTTAGGCGTCAGAGTCATGTCTCCATGTCTCTATCCAAGCAGCAGCTGACACAAGTTCTGGAGGTCCCGGGGATGTCAGAGCATGGTCTCAGGTCAGCACCCGTGGCCAGCCAGGGCTCAGGTGCTCGCCTGGACCAGGACCGGGCTTGCGGGGCAGCCTAAGAAGCCAAATCTCTGTGATGGTTTGAAAATCTCCTCTGCCTCTGCACCTCTAGCCATGACTGCCCCAGCAGAAGGGCTGGAGATCCCTGCGACTGCCACCCTTCTGCAGAGGGATTTAGCCTTCCCGACAGTTCGGAGTGAGAAATTGGCTTTAGGTTCTCTTTCCTGCAAAGGGAAAAAGAAGACAGCTTGAGAGCCTCTGCCATTACCCTTCAGCATAACAACACAATAATTAAATCCATCCTACATGGTCCATTTTTCTTTCAGATCTTGGAAGACTACAATACATAGAATAACAACTGCCAGGACCCTTTTCTTCTCCCCCTCCCCAGAAGAACCTCATGACTGACAAGAGACTTGAAAGCCCAGAGCCGGGCTCTTGGGGAGAAGATGAAATGCTGCTCAGAATATAGATTTTGGTGCCAGATGGGAATTACAGTGCTGATCCATCCTCTTCTGTCACTGGAGTCTGTGTTGCTCTGTGGGCTAAATGGAAGTGAATATGGTTACTTCCTCTGTCTTGGGGGAAAAAATGACATTCCATTTTGTCTCCAAAAAATACACATTATTTAACTTATAAAATATTTAATCTATGTAATTAATCCTCTCATGACAGCGCTTTGCACATTTTTGCTGGCAATCCATACTTTGAATGGCCTATAGTTATAGCTAACTTTGTTTCCCTTTTCTCATGAAATTAATCAAAGGCTTGTATTCTGAATTATTCACGAACTGAATGAAGCCTGCTTTCTATGGCTTGCAGCAAGAAAACTCCTACTTCTTTCATGTGCCAGCAACACAGCAATTCAACTTTTCCAGGGGGACAGTATCCGAGAGCGGAGGCGAAGCGCAGCGCGTCCCCGCCTGACGGGCTCGCAGCTCCACGCACGTCCTCTCCTGCCTGCCAGGACCAGCACCACCAGGGGAGCGGCTGCAGACCCCCGGGGCTCGGATGCAGGTGGCTTAAGGTGGCCTCATCTCCAGAGGAGCTGAGCTCCTGCAGCTCTTGCTCAGCCCAGTTTGATTTGTCATTGCTGGCTGCATTATGGGGTCAGCTGGGGGGCTCTTTCTTTCATGACATTTTAGGGGATTCAGAGACCATGAGCTCTGGAGACTTTGAGATCTACAGGGCAGGGATATACTGCTATCTGGAGCAGGATCTTGTCCTAAGAAGGCAAAGTCCTCCGCCTTGGCCAGCAGGACAGCGGCGGGGAGCTGGTGTCCCACCAGCAAGTGGACGGGGCTCTTGAGCAATGTCCTGCCCAGAAGCAGCGTTCCCTTCTGCTCCTCGAACTTCTGCCGTCTGACCCGTCCAGCTCCTTTCTTTGCCAAGAACCTGTCTGAGCTTCCATGTTTCCTTTGGGATATGCTAATAGCCGAAGCAAGGCAGAGGAACACATGCCTGCAAATGCTTAGGGGTGACATCCTGTACCAAACCAGAGAATTAAGGACCTGAAGTCCATGGGGATCCTCCCTCGGCTATAAGGGGCTGTGCTCCTGTCTGCTCCTCTGGAAACCCCTCATCTCGAGAAACCTCAGGCCATTTAGGGGCATCAAAGCGCCCTGCGCCTTCCACTGTGAGCTTGATAGGTTGATTTTCTTCACCAGAAGAAAGTGGACCTCTCACGGATATCCCACCCAATTCCGAGCCCTGAGCACTGCTCAAAGCCTACATCAGCTTCAGGGCTGCCGAGCTCAGGCTGGTCCCCAAGCGTCTCCCCGAACCTGGCCAGTGCCACCCTGCACCAGACACTTCTGCTTCCTCACCTTCATCTCCTTTCCCACAAAACGTTTGTGTCGTTTCAAAGGGTTTGATTTGCATTCGGTCCCCACGGCGCTGGGGTTGGGCGGCGAGAGGCCGGTCTCTGCCGCAGTGGAGCTGCAGGAGAAGCCTGATCACAGGCTTGGCGAGGTTTTGAAGTGCTTTATCAACACTTGCTCTCCTCAGCTCCTGGATGTGCATAAGACTCTTGCTGGATTCAGAGTTGAGCCCTTTTGAAGTTTTCACCTCCAGGCTTATTTTTTTTTTCAGCAGAAAATTCTCTCTATCACCACTTGTGGAGGAGCCATATGGAGAGTCTCACTGCAAGGGAGACGCACTGGCTGGTTCGCTCAGAGCTGCACACGAAGTTCCT
>NW_009736272.1:61665-63892 GCF_000703405.1 Apaloderma vittatum | reverse complement strand
TTCTTCTTGGGTAAATTGTTTTTTTCTTCCCTTACCCAGCCACTACTCGCAACCTCCCAGGAGCCTTCTTCCACCTCGGACTCCTGCCCAGCACCAGCCAGGATTTCAGTGGCTCCCCTAAGCGTGAGCAGCAAGAGCTCCAGTTCAGATTCGGGGGCTCTGGAGACGAGGATTTTGTAACACGCAGAACATCACGCAGGCTCTGGGAAACCTCCAGTGCTCACAGGCTCTGTCCCCTCCCGACTGGCAAATCCTGTTCTCAGGGAAATAAATTACTGGTGCTCAGCACCACGAGGAGACCCAACAGTTCATCAGCTGTACCCAAGAAAACGTCCTCCTCTGCCCTTTACTCTTCCAGCTGTAGTTTGGGACTTGGTCTTTGTTACCAAATAACACGGGCAAATTGACAGAAAACTCCATTTCCTGGCTGTTCCGCTGCCCAGCGGTTTGTCAGCCGCCAGCACGCACAGAAACGCATCCCCGGGCACAGCGGCCTCGCGTCAGGGCGGGGGCGAGGTCTGTGAGGAAGCAGCCCCAGCGAGCAGATTCGGGAAGAAAAACCTTAAGAGTAAACAGCAAGTGTCGGTCACAGCTTCGGGAGGCAGCGCTGCAGCGGCAGGACAAGGTTTCAATCTCTTGCATTGCTAATCAGCTCCAAAACTCACAGACAAAGAAAATAATAATAATTAAAAGGCAACAGCAAACTCCTGATTAAAGCACACGCTGCTGCACAGCAAAGTTCAGCGTGAGCCAAACAGCTTTGCAGGGCAGCATCGTGATGCATCAAAGCACCCAGTGCCGCTGTGGTGCAGGGACAGGAAGTCTTCTAATGATGAAACAAGCATTACGAGCATCATTGTTAATCAGGTTTTATGGATTTATGAAACAAATACACACACTTATCTTGTTTAGTACTATTTTCCAGTTGGAACCTTATTTTCATAATGATGCCCTGAAATTATACCATTCATAAATAATGCAAGCAACAAAACCTTTCTCTTAACCTAGTGCACACAAACACAAGCTTAATTGTGGAATTAAAAAAAAAAAGAAGGAAGAGCTTTGGGTTTCCAAATGGCAAGCATGTACAAAACACCAGCCACTGAGAGCTGGTGGCAAGCTGAGAAAGTGGGTGCAGCTGCCAGGCTCCAAGTCACAACAGGAGTTTATTTTTAAGGAAAGAACTCAGGCCCTTGGTTCTGGGGTCAGACTGGTATCACCGGGTCCTGTTTGGTGTTTCTGGACACGGGGCACATTTGCCAGCGAAATGCTCTTTGGAGGAGGGTGACAGGCGAGGGAGCTGCTGGAGGAGGGAGCCGGGCGCTCGGCGCGGGGACGGCTCCGGCGGCGTCAAAACCTGCCAGCGCTGCCGCTCGTTTGCTGCGATCTTCTACATAATTCATATCCCAGAGCCTGCTGAAAATCGGGAACAATAAATAAGGCAGCAAAATTGGTATTTTTGGTCTGGTTTTCACAAGGCAAAACACAGCTAAAAGAAAACCATGGTCTCCCTCTGCTGAATCTGGCCAAAATCGGAGGCTGAGCTCCATTTCCAGCCGGAGGCAACTGCCTTTTTCCTTTTAAATTTTTGAAGAATCGATGTTTCTTTTGTGTTCAGAAGCCTGGGACTAGTTTTAACGAGATGGGGAGAAGGGAAGAAAAGAATCTATGACCTGTGGGGCATTTTGCAGGCACAGAAAGGGCTTAGAGCAGCCCGGGCAGAAATGGCAAGTAGGTTCCCTGCAGCCTCATCTCCTGCCTTGGTGCCTCCCCTGCTACACTTTTCCCCAGCATTTTCTAGAAATGTCTCCAGCCAGCTTTCAGGTCCTAAGCAATGAGCCCTCCACGTCTGCTCTGTGGAGATCACAGAACGTGCTTTAGTGGCTTTTTTCTTGCGGCTCCGGGCACATGCCCAGTGTTGGCCGTTTCCGAGGGCACCGGGGTCTGGTGGCCACATCTCCCGCTGTGACTGCTCTGGCTGCCACACGCGTCCTCCTTCCCTTGGCGTGCTGGAACACGGTTTCACAAAAAGCCCCGGCACACACCCTCCGTGGTGTCGGAGTATTAGACTTGAGAGTACCAGGCTTTAGAGTAAGAGCCGTTCTCAGACTTGCGGCTGGACACCGGCCTGGGGAGCTAAAAGCACAAAACCTCTGGTTTTCCAGCCTGGGGGGGTCCTTGCCGCACAGGCGAGGCTGAAAACAGACAGCACCGACCCCTCAGTCCT
>NW_009736272.1:61350-61606 GCF_000703405.1 Apaloderma vittatum | reverse complement strand
CATCTCCGGCTGCTTCCAAACCCGCGCTCCCCACTCTGCCAGGCTGCGGGCTCGGCTGGTGTCTGCCCTCACGCGTGCCCCTCACTTTGCCTCCCTTGCACTCGCTGTGATACCCGCCTGCTTCCTCCCGGGTGCCGACAGCCCCTGCGTGCTGCTTTCTGCCCAACCTGCGCGACCGCGTCTGTGAAATCACGTCTCTACGCAAACGCGAGTCCGGAGGCCTCCTCCCTCCCGCCACCCCTCGCCCGCTCTGCCT
>NW_009736272.1:29761-61124 GCF_000703405.1 Apaloderma vittatum | reverse complement strand
CTCAGTGGCTCGAATAAGCCCCAGAGTGTGCATCTGAATTTACAATGAGCTGCTCGGTGGAGCTCAATCTGTCAAGCACCATGTCCCATTAAGATGAAAATTTGAAGGTCTCAATAGAGCAAATGGATAACCTCTTTTATTCTCTTTTATTAGAGGATGCCTGTGAGGCTGGCGGGGCCGCCCGCTCCTGCGCCCCGACAGAGGCCACTGTTTTGATGACCACGTACGCCTTTTCTTCCTGGCTTGTTTGTTTCTTGGGCTTTTATTAATTCTCAGCCCATCACATTTGCATGTCCCCACAGCCCAGGGCTCCCCCCTGCCCGATGCCCCCGGTGGGGGACACGCTGGGTTCCCGGGGGGGTCAGCCCCAACCTGACTCTGCTCCTGCAAGACCTGGACAACGCTGCAAAACAGGCCAGTTGTGCTGGGTCTGTGGCGTTGGGCAAGTGTAGAAGGAGAAAAATGGGAACATCTGGGTTATAAATTCCCTCCCTCCCGCCCAGGGGCTGCTGGAGCCGAGCACTCGGAGCTGCGGTTTTACCCAGAGCAGCACCTTCAGTCACGCCTCTCTCCCACCTGACAGCTTGTCACCCCCTGAAAATCCAGCCCTGAGTGAATGCAACTCCCAGCCAAAAAACAGGAAAAACCCCGCTGTTTCCCTTCGTCATTCTAAGAAACAAAACGCTTTACGTTCTCCCCTGCCCAGCAGCGCGTTGCTGCACAGACGCAGCTTTGAGAGGGAGCTGCCTGGTTCCCAGTTCCGAGGTGCTGCTGGGGGCAGCTCCAGTGGAAAACTGCGTTTAGCTGAAGTTTTGCAGAGATGCCTCTCCCAGTGTCCAAGAGCCAGAAGGTGCCAGCTCCTTTTCTGCGAGCCTATGACCCCTTTCCTACTGCCCACCCAGGAGCAAAGGGGCTCACCACTCCCCCTCTGCCGTGTGTTCTGGCTATTGCAAGCACTGAATATTTGCAAAGCATTCGGTGTTTGTTGAAATATTCTCTCTGGATCAAAGCTCAATATTTCTTGGCTTCTCTACACGTTCTGGGCTGCCTTCTGCTCACTGTTATATATTTGCTTTCCTCTCCTAGGTTGTTAATAGGACTGAACAGCCTTTGTTTACGAGTTGGGCTTCTCTTCCCCTACACCCCCCCAAGGTGCGTTGGCCCCTCTTTACTTTTCCCCTCTCCTCTCTGCCACCAGCAGGGATGAAGGAAACTGGCCGGCAATTTTTCTTTCTTGGCGTTAGAGTTACAGGAGTGTTTTAAAACGCCAGCAAACTATCTTTATGGGAAAAATGTTGACACTTTAAAAGCCAAGTTCTTTGGGAAAAAACCCTCCACCTTGTTCTTGCTCTGCTCTCAGCAACTCGGGAGACAGATGTTCTCCTTAATATTAAAAAAATTCACAGAAGTGAGCTATTTTCTCAAGCAAACCCCATCCGCTCATGTATCAAAGCCACCTAAACAAAGTGAGCTTTTTTGCTTTAGTGCAGTGATGCCTCGATAACAGTTTGGGGACCTCAGAACCTCCAGCAGCACTACCTGAGCGAACCCCAGGACTGTCACCAACCCCAAGGGGCACCTTGCTGGCTGACCCAGGGATGGAGACTCGGGCTCCCCCCTGGGGGGGTCGGCAGCTCTCTGGGGGCTTCCCCCCACCTCACCCTGCCTGGAAACATGCTGCTGCCTTGCAGTTTTAGAGGAAAAATTATGTGGTCTTGCCAGCAGCTGCCAGTTCTTCTTATTGAATTTAGAATCAATAGTGCATCAAGTGGCTTGGGATGTTATTAATCAGAAAATTGGCATGAAGGACCAGCAGGTAACAACACTGCAGCGAGCCCACTCGTTTCTTGCCGAGTGGCTGTACACAGTGCTGGGTAGTGCTAATTACTCCTCGGGACCTGCCTTTCAGCTGCTTTATAGACACGGCAAACTACTGCCCACCGGCACGGTGAAGCCCAGCTGCTCCCGGTTATTTTCCTGTCACTGTGATTGTAACCTGCGGCAAAATACCAGACTGCATTTCTTCAAACCCAGCAGAAAGGATGTGCAAGTCGGGGAAAAAAGGGCATGCGTATTTTGGGTGAAAAGCCGCTAAAATAAGATGATGCGTCCTGCCAGCCCTGGGAGGAAGATACAGCAGCTTCTTGATGCTGTTATTCCCTGGGTTATTAAGGCTCTCTGTGTCTCCAGGCTAAAACTACCAAGTGTCTTTCATCTTCCAGAGCCCTCTGGATCTCCTGGACAGCAAGATGAACTGCAAATGGCCAGATCCCAAGGCTGCCTGAAAACGGGGCTGCTAATTGCCCGGCCCCTAACGAGGTCTGCCTGGCGTGCCCAGGTACTCACCGCCCGTCTCCTGCAGGCAGCACCGGAGCCGATGTACAGAAGTTGCTGCTTTTCATGGAAACCATTTAATTGCACTCAGAGCGTTTATACCAACTTGTACAGCGCTTGTCACCTCCGTCCCAGCTCCCTAAAGCGCGGCAGCGTCTCACAAGCAGCTTGTGTGTGTGCAGCACCAGGTCTGCAACAGGCAAGATACTCAGCTCCCAAAAGATGTTCCCATGATCTATTTTCAAAGATTTGAAACCTTCTCCTTTCTTGTTCACTTAGGTTTTAGAAAAAAGACTCTTTTTGCAGGGCCCGTCCAGGGTCAACAGACTTAGTAGTATCTCTACAAAATTAACACAGAATTTCTGAGCCTCATACCATGCACAGCTTACCATGGAAAGGAAAATAACCTGAAAAGTATTAGAACATACTTTAATAAGCTCAGGTCTCCTGCCTGTGACCCTGAAAGTGTATTTATCTTTGGGATTGTCTTGAGCAACCGCTATTCCACCACCATCTTAGGATGAGCATGAATGTAAGAATTTACAGCTGCAAATCCCATTTGACTGCATGTAATCTGGTGGTTTTCCATGGGAAAAAGGTTTGAAATTCTGCACCTGTCTTGCTTTTGCAGAGATGGGATTATGTTCTTATATAATTATTGTATCATTGTGTCCAATTGGATTTGCAATGCCATTTATTTCATCACGAGGCTAACCTGGAAGTAACCTCCAAATGAATTTATTAATCCTAATGAGTTATTAAATTTGTGTCTAATAAACACTGAAAGGAATGGAGACAAACATACTACTACCTCCACTGAAAGGACTGCTAGGTGTCTAAACTTTCCTGCAGAAAGTGAGTCCCTGGGAGGAGCACATTGACACAGCGGGCATTTGGGGGTAAAACGGGGGGTAAAACGTAGGTATTGTACAATGAAACCTCAGAACCACAGTTCTACCTACTCTGGAAAAGGTCACAGATCCCACAGTTATTTGTAATTACAACGTGTGATCTTCTCAAATGCACGACTTAGTTTTTCAGGCAAATCCATATTCTGCAATTTGTAGGCCGTTCCCATTTTAGGGTTATACTGGCAGATCAAATGCGCGGCAGCGAAGCCCTGTGATCAGCGCTATTGAAATTTCAGAGGCTTTAGATCTCTCATCTTCACTCAGGTTTATTTATTTATTCATGATGATGTCTTCTCCTGGAAAGCTCTTGACCCTCCCGTTTCATGGCTTGCAGCAAAACTTCGTCACCAATGACTGCTTTTAGTTAAAAACCTCTCCATCAAGTGGTATCGAGACCAAGCGCTTCCTGAATTTACATCTCCTCGTGGACTCTGATCCTCTCTCTGCTGCTGCATTATGTGATTTTTCACATTGCTTCCAAGAAATGGAGCAGTTACACGGTCAGCCTCGCTGCTCCGCTCTGACTCCATTCCTCCTCCTTGGACCGGAGACAGCCCCAGCCCCAGGGATCTGGGGTACCTTTTCCCTCTTTTTTACAAGCATCTGGTTGCTGCTTTTGATTCTTACAGAAAGCACAGGAAAAAAATTGAGAGAGATACTATGGATGCAAGATAGAGCACACCCAGCCTCTCACTAAAAAACCTGCTGTTTTACAGCAGATACTCTCTTCCAGCCCCTACTATTTATCACCTTGGTATCTGATCACCACGTAGCAGTGTACTAAAGATGCAATTAGCATTCTCACAGATATTATCTGTAGCAACACACGACAATAAAAGCCAAGCAGGGAGGAAGGCAGCACCCAGGACAGCACCCACCCTGCGTCCTGCCTGGACTGCAGATTTGATTTATACGCCAGAGTCTGGGACAACCACAAATAACTGGAGTTTCAGGTTAACCTAAACTATAGCATCACACGGGGCGTTGGTTCACGGTCGGTGCACCCTGGTGTGCCAACAACAACTCTTACTGCTTTTTCCCTTCAAGTTCCCCACACAAACGCTTTGCACCTCCTGGAGTTACAAACAGCTCGAGATGCCCGTTTTGCTCGGTGGGACCCCGGCCCCCTTTCCTGCCTCAGGGGCTGGAGGGCACAGGACCCCCCAGACCCCCTGCACCCGCCTGTGAGGGACCCGAGAGCTGTGGCTCGAGAGCATCGGTAGGGTTTTTTGCGCAGTTTTCACCCAGGCCTGTTTGGGGAAGATTAGCATTGGCACCACGTCAAAGATGAGCTTAAGCTCATTATGAATATTCATTTGTTCCTGCTCCGTGACGATTTTCCTCGGAGTCTCGGTGCGGCTGCGGCCACAGCAAAGCCGGAGCCAGGCTGCATCCCTGCGGTACTTCTGGCTCCAAACACAGGGGAACAACTGTGGGGAAAACTACCATTCAGCAAGTTTATGGGCAATGCAATTTATTTTATGATCAAATTACACCAGGGTAATGCTGCCTTTTGCATCAGACAATTCAGTTCTAGTAATTGCTACCCTGGGGGTCTCTTCTCTTCTCTGTATACCCAACCCATTTATAACACTAATGGTAGCAATGTGTGAGCAGAGGGAGGATAATAGACCTTAAATAGCAGCAACATCTTGCTGGAGGAAGGAGAGAGCTTTGTCTTTATATTTCCAAGACTTGTTGAGCCTTATGAGGTACACACCTCTCTCAGTGAGCTGTGAAACCCCAGAGAAAGTTGATGTCACGTGAACTGCCGAGATCTGGCCGCTCTTGCACCGTGTCTCCTCACACCCTGCCACCTCCAGATGCGTTCTGGTTCCACACACAAATGCTTTCCGCCCGCGTTAGCCCCTGCCCAGCTCAGAACACACATGCACGTGCAGACATCCACTGACCAAAGAGACAAGTCTGCATGCGTGTGGGTTGCAGGGAGCTGAGGGAAACCCACAAAGAATTGGAAAAAAAAAAAGCAACAAACAAATGCACAGTCTTTTCCTTGTGAAATGTAGCCAACTGATTGTCCAAACGCACTAGGTAGGAAAGGTTAGAGTACTCTGCTGGGTAGAAATTCTGAGATGGGCTGAGCTGAAAGCCAAGGCTGCTGGCCACAGAGAACGGATGAGCCAGAGCTGTCAAGTTCAAGTAATCAAGGAGGAGAGAAATGAGAACTGTGCTCGGGGAAGGGACTTGGCAATAGGTTGACCTGAACCACATTTAACAAACCAGAATGAGATCCTCAGATTCCAGCAGTGGGAACAGCAAACGCTCATGCCCCCTTGCAGGTGCCACCGCTGTGCCCCGGCAGCGGGGCTGACCCCCGGCGCTGCAGCTCGGCTCCAGGAGATGCTGCTGAGCGGCGTGTTCAGCCACAACCGAATCCCTCTGACCTTCCCCTTCTGTATCTCTGAAATGAAGATGGTGTTTGCCTCCCTCAGAGGTGACCAGGGAGCTCTGCACTTAATGCTCAGGGAGCTCTGCCAGGTCAAGGTCAAAGCCACTGAGGCGTTTGGCGCAGATTGATGCCAGCCAGGAGGGAGCAGGAGGACACTCTGTCTAAGCTGATGCCTGTCAATGGGAAAGGATCTGAACAAATGACACGGCATAATGTGTTTTGAAATAATGTCCTCTATTCTGGGGAAAGTCACACCACCAGCAATGTTGGAAGCAAGTCTTGATCTATTTAAACTGTTTAGCTTGGGGTTTGAAAAGGACAAGAATTTCTTGAGGGGGAAAGCAACAGCAAGCTTTCAACCAGCTGTATAATTTCCTATAAATATTCCGCAGCCCCTGGGATCTCAACACCCTTGCTGAACACATGGCATCGAGCACTGCGGATCATCTTCTGGGAGTGATGAGGTTACAACAGTGGTTACAGGAGCCCTGGAGGATACCTGGGCGATTGCACAGACAGAGGCAGCCCCTCCGCGCTGGCGCTGGGCTCCCAGCACTGCCCAAGAGCTGGGCTAGAGCAGCCTGCTAACCCTCCATGAGAGGAACTCCGAGAAGAAGACGTTACTGACTGATTTTTGCCAAGCGCCTCTGCCCCATCCCTGCACTACCAGCCTGCCCCTCTCCTCTGTCCCTAACTGGCACAACTTCACTCTACCTTTTATACAAGCCTTCATCCAGGATGCTTTCCAACCCTTTTTGCTTTGATCCGGCCCCTTAATGTCAATAAACTATTTTTGGAAGCACCATTCCAGATGCCTTCAGATCTCTTCCAACGTCTCTGCCAGCGTCTGCAGCACCGAGCACCCACGGCCACAGCTGGCAGCTTTGGAATTCTGGAGGGAAGAAGGCAGCTTTGGAATTCTGGAGGGGAGAAGGCAGGTTTGGAATTCTGGAGGGGAGAAGGCAGGTTTGGAATTCTGGAGGGGAGAAGGCAGGTTCGGAATTCTGGAGAGGAGAAGGCACCAAGCGCTCGCACAGCGCCGAGTCCGCGGGCACACGAGTTCACCCGAGGCTGCCGCACGCCCTGATGCTGCAACGTGGCCACAGAGAGCCTAGCTGCAATTTATCGGCTTAACACTTCATTCCTCGGCAATAATATAAATCAGCAAGAAGAAAAGAAGAATAGGAAAGTGCTGAATGGGCTCCCGGTGCTTACGTGCCACAACCTTGGTTTTACCCATCAAGGTTACAGCTCGGAGGAGCTGCGGTGGTGTCTCATAGCTCGTATTTTTTCCCCTTATTCTTAAAATAGCTTAAAGTGGTTAAGACATTTCTATAATATGCCTGGGTGAGCTCCTGGGATGTGCTTTAGCTCCTGAGGAAAGCCAAGAGCAGCAGTTCTCCGGCTGCCCGCGGGCGCTGCAGGGGCCGGGCAGAGGGGCTGGGGGCACATCAGCACATCCTCCTGCCACTGCTGTCCCCCTCCCGCAAAACCCGACCCTGCTCCAGCCCGGCCTGGAGCCACCTCGTCATGCCCAGGGAGCCCGTGGGTGGCAGAGGATGACACCTCTGAGCTGCCCAAACCTCAGCTCCAGGGAGCGGGAAAGGGATCTGCAGTTGAGCATTTCCTAGCAGAAGAGCTAAAAGGGTTACTTTAAGAATTAAAGCTTTCCTGTTGGAAGAAAGTTTTGAACGATAGTCTCTCAGGTATAAGAAACCACAAATAGCATAGAGTAAAGGGAAAAGGAGCAGGAAATAGGTACCTGCTTAAACAAAAAAGAGTATTCCTTCTCAGCTGAAAATTCCCACACACTTTTCTACCGTTCAGAAAATTGATCCACATCCACTCTTAAGCGCGTCTCTCATTTCTCTTCTCCTTTCTGCTGAACAATCCTACTTGATCAATCTGCCACACACGCACTTACGCCCTGACCCTGTGCCTGCGCACATACACACCCACAGACCCTCTCGTGCCTTTAAACACAACCGCTTCACTATTTCCACGCTGTCACGTACATGTGACTGGTCTCATGCACTCCAGCCTGAAGAGATTTCCTGAACACAAGGTCTCCTTATAGAGCTGAAGCTGAACAGACACGGAATCCCTGCCCGAGCTCCCAAGCACCTGGAAGGGGGCGGTTTCGGTGCCCAGCCCTTTTCAAAGCACAAGGACAACCCCAATGCTGTGGCTGCAGTTGTACGCAGCACATTTATCTTCTGCAGACAAGCTAAAATAATCATAATTTGCAAAGAATTTTTTCAGTCTGCACCTCCCATATACCTGCATGGGAGGATGTGAGAAGGGGGATATTAATCTCAGCCTTTTGTAGCTTTTATCTTCAAGTTAAATGAACGTGAAAACAACATTTTCATTGGAGTTTCCTTGTCCTTATAAGCCTGTGTCACGGGTGATAGGGGTTTCTGATTTCAGGAGCTCAAGCAGCCTGAAACTTGCCAGGTCTTAAATTTATTATTGATTCCTCCTCCTGTCTCCAGGGACTGCTGCAAAAGAGCCAGGCTAAAACCCCGTATTTATGATGCATGGCATTTCCAGCACAGGATGCTGATTGAAGAGGATTTCAGGTGTAGCAATTACTCAACCCCAAACACACCAGTGTTTAACTAATAATCTGTTTCACCATAAAGCCCCCTAATCCCTAAGGGTTGGGACACGCCATATATCATCTCGCTCTGCCTTAGTGGCCCCATTACTTTATGACCAGACCGAAGCCAGAGCTGAGCTGGGTGGGGACACCTGGGGGGCATGAGGAGGAGCAGCTGGGCAGCCTGAGGGGACAGGACAGGCCATCTAAAGACAAATGTATTTTTTCAGAATTCTTGCAACACTCGCTGCACTGACGTCCCTCTACTTTTCCATCATTTTCCATTTGCCTCTTTTTCCTCCAGCTGCCTGCAAAGAGACAGAACCTCATATTTACTCACATTTGTTTCCAGAAATAAATACCAGGGTAGGTGTTACTCTCTAAAACATGCCCAGGGAACACACTCTAATCTCTATTAATGATGGCGAATCACAGGTTTTATAGATCGAGGCAATGCGACTGCTTTACAATTGCTTTCTCCTACAAGGATGAACACAAAGCTGTAGCCTCACCACAATGTATTTGTTTATCCTGGGTGAGGTTTGCCTTGGAAATGCCACTCAGTTCATTAAACGATTAACAGCTAATGAGATCTTGCAGGCACCTTCTATGAAAACGCCACTTAGAGAGACAGAACCATCTTTTTTTGCACTATTCCTTTCCCCACATGCTTCTGCCTTGCCCCATAAAGACAAGAGCTACCATCGCTCGCTGTGTTTGACCCCGAGGACACGACGTGGTCCTTGAAGGTAGACACAGACTTCATGTGAGCCTCACTCCACATTTTCTTTATATACCTGGAGTATGCTTCAAGTCAAATGGAGATACAAAATTTACTTGCTCCTGCTGCCAAAGATATTTTCCTGGCAAATTATTCAGTTTTATTAAGCACATAAAGACCTACAAAGTTGGCCTTTTAATGTACTTATACAGCCATAAACTTATATCACTGAAATAATTGCATTTTAATGATTTTTTTTTATCTTCGCATAATTTGTATATTTAACAATCACACCCATCGAAAGGGAAACGCTCACTGTAGAAGCTTTCTGCTTAGAGATTAGGTGCAGGCCTATTCCTCATCCCCACACTGCTGATGAAAGCTCCCTAATTCCCTATTATGTGCTCTTAATGGCTTCTGTGAAGATAATCTGCCCGTTACGGCGTCCTGCCCGGCTCCGCCGCAGCGCGCGGGTGCTCTGCGCACCGGGCTGGGGACGCTCAGGCTGCTCCGAAAACCAGCTTCAGCCTCTCTGGTCAGAGCAGCTCTTTGGAGACCCACCTCGGGGGCTGGTGCTGCCCCAGGAGCTGTCCTCCTCACGTTGGGCTCATTTTAAACTGCCTAATTAAACCTTTAAATTAGATTTAACAGGAGTTTAATAATATTTATCTTATTTGCAGATAGATGCAAATTGGTGGAGAAGCGCTGTTCACCAGCAGCGAAGGGGATGCTGCCAGCTCCACGCCATTCACAGGGACGACCTTCACGACAAATGGTTAATCCAGCTCTCGGCTGAGCATGCCCTGTAACAATTTCAGGTTATTTAGTGAGATCGGAATTACAAATTATTAAACCCAGTTAATAATTAGTTTAAGTGGACATTAATTAGCATTGACTAATAATGAGATTCTTACTACGCCCACTTGCTTATCCGGAGATCTTCTCCTGTTTAATGACACAGGAATGAAAGCCAGATGAATCAGTAATATTTACAGCTGACAGAAAAGAATTGCTCAAGTCAGAGGGAATAAATGAGCTGGCAATTCCAGAAAAGTCAAACGTGTCATTACCGTGCCATCGCGCGCCCTGGCTGCTCCCCTGCGGTGGGGCAGAGCTCGGGCTCTTCCCCGCTAACGAGCGCCGGGGGGGCTGCGGGGGCATCGCGTCGGGTGCTGCTGGAGGACGAGTCCAGCGAAGACACCCAAGCACCGCTGAGGGCACAGGAGCTGGGAATGCACCTCAAGTTCCAGCGGTTTACGTTTTTTAAGTGACTGAGGTCGAGGGGACTCGAGTCTGTCACTTGGTGTGTGCTCAAGCGGAGATTCGGGCCAGGATCCCTCTCCTCCAGCCCCCGCTGGCACTGGTGCCCAGGGCAGCTTGGCTTTCCCAGAAGCAAAGCTTTCTGCTTTCCAAAGGGTCTCTCTGCTGCTGCTGCTGTGGTGGGAATGGCTGTACCCTGCTCATCCAGGAAACACAGTTAAACTGCAACTCCCGATAAAAGTTAAACGCCTTACACCACAGACCACAAAACCTGAATGCCAAATCTACCTTTTCTAGCTCTGTCATGATTTCCCATGCTGGGTTTCGGGGTATTTCTTTCTTCCTCTCTCTTTAGCAAGCTGCAAAATGTTTTAGCACATTTCGAGCACAATCTCTGTTAACTTGCACCTGATTTTTCTGGGGTTTTTAATTTAATCAGTCGAAGTGATGCACAGGTCTCTGCGATCCTTTCCATCTTGGCTCGTTGCACATGTGGAAACGGGGCTGCAACACAACACGTCACGGAGAAGTTTCTCCTTTCTGCTCTAGGAACAAATTGCACTGCGACAGGCTATATTTGGAGCTCTCAGGCACCGCTCCTCATCCTGTGGCTTTTGATGTTTTATACGTCTGTCTGAGCTGCCTGTCTGCTGTTTGAGCTGGCTTGAACTCATCAAAGTTTTATAATTTTTCAAGCATAAAACCACTTTCTCTAGCCCCCTCCCCTCTGCCATCAGCTTTCCTCCGAACGCAGTCAGCCCACGCGGAGCCACGGCCGCCCCACGTCACCAGCCTCTTCACGTTCTTTAATCTGTTTTCGGCTTTCGATCGTGTCGTGACATGGTCAGGGCAGGTGGCAGCAGCAGCTGGGATGGTATCAAGGTGCGGGAGGGGTGGCAGTGACCACGGTTTGAGCCTCTAACTTGCCCTTCGTCCCGGGAGCTCCAGGCACTTCACCATCGCTCTTGGGTACAACGACTAATCCCAAATATTTGTCTCTCTACAGCCAGTGCTGAACGCAATTTCAGCCTCCGCTAGTGCCTGGAGATGTAGCCCGCGGGACATGCTCTTCTTGGTCTTCATCTTTGGAGTTGGCAACCCTCTCCCGAAAGGTGCAGACGCCTGGAACTACTCCCAGCGCCTGGCGCAGGGCTGGGGAGGAGATGGGGAGGATGTCTCCTGCTGTAAATAAGGCCTAGCGTACTGCAGGCAAAAATGAATTTTCATTGCTTCTTAATGACGATTAGTGACTTCGATACCACTGAAAACATACATTCCCAGAACATTTGATTAATGAGACCATTTCTAAGCAGAAATAATAAGCCCGTGGCAAAAATATGACAGGAACAGAGAGATTTGTCTGTACTTCTCTTTCATAAAATGCCCTGACTGTAAAGAAATTCCTGAAGGCTGTAAACAAAAGCCTGATAATGGTTTTCTTCCTCCCATTTCCCTTTCCCTCTCCCACGAGCTACTCACATCATTAGAAATCCACGCATCAGCTGTAGGTCTCTTGCTCTGGGGTTGCAGGTAGATAATACCAAAGTATTTCTACTCAACACTAAGACTAAATTTCAAAAGCAGTAAAGAGCAACCAGAGGTCGGCTCCTGCTCATGAGCGGGAGCACCCAGTGCTGCCGCAGAATTCCCACAGCAGCTCCGTGCAGGGACAGACCCCAGGGCCGAGCAGCAGGAATTTCTTTGGTTAAATCCCCCCACGTGCTCTCTCTCACCCCAGAGACCTGCGAGGCTTGCATCAATTCTCATTTAAACCAACTTATCTATTTTTACACCAGATTTTGTGTGAGGAACTTGCATTTGGACTTTTTTGCAACGACCAACTAGGGAAATATTATTTGTCCTTTCTTGTCCACAATGACGACACGAGCACAGTGAGAATTGTCAACACAAATAGAAAGCGGCAAAAAGTAGCAGAAGGAATGAGTTCATGCCGTGCAGAGGCTACGAAAGGCGTGCCGAGCCCGGGGGTTTGTACGAACGCGTGGGCTATGCGCGATGAGGAAAAACAGACTCTCCAGGGCTGTTGTATCGGGGCCACAATTTCGTTTTAACCTGTGGTGTGTTAATATTGTGCTTCTGGGTTTAACCACACCCCTGGATAACCGAGGTGGAGGAAGCACGGTGCAGGTGTCTGGCAGCCGGTTATTCCAGCCTTGGCTCCGTGAGGCTCCTACAATGACCGAGACGAGTCCCGGCAGAGACGGGCACTGCTTGGGACAGGCACTGCCCCTGCCCCAGCCCTGCAGCCCTTCCTCTGCTGAGTGAGAGGGGGCAATAAAGGTGCAATTATGTTGCGGCCCAAGGAGAAAGACGACAAATTATGGTCTTGCATTTATATAGCACATTTCAACCCAAACCACCGAGTACTGATCGATATACAAATTACATTTTGAGAGATCAGTCCATCCACCCCTGACATGCAGATATATATAATGTAATCATGATTTTTTAAAGCAAACTTACTTATTAATGCAAACCCTACAATTGGGGTGATCTCTTCCGGGCAAAGATGAATCAGAAGTGACAAAACTCTACCACCTCGTTACGAGCGTGCTTAAGAACGAGCGGAATAATTTAGATACTTGGATCCCTCCAACATGGTAAGTTCAAAGCCCAACGAGAACGCCTCTGTTCTCTAAGGATTCAAACCACACTCAGCACTTAATTACATTTCAGCAAAGTCCCCTGAAATCAATGACTTCCAGAAACTAATAGCCACCTTGCTCATTAGACACTGGGTAAGCCAGGGGCAATTAATGCATTAGTATGAAAATTATTAACCACGAGAGCAACCAGTTTTGATGGGGTAATTGCTCTGAGAAAGACAACTTGATGGTTAATACCAGAAGTGACGGACTTGAGCGAGGGGAATCTACCACGTTAAGCGCAGCTAATTAAAAGTGACCTGATGCTCATTACTGCTACGTCCAGTTGGGTACAAACTCGAAGGCGGGAGGCTCACCCGGGGCGTCGGCACGTGTCGGCCCAGCTGACGCCCGCTGGGGGATTCTCTGCCGCGTCTCAGCAGGGAGAAGAAGTGGGAGTTTTTCTCTTGGATCGCAAAGAAAACTCTGCCTCCTCATCAGGTTCCCTTCCAGCCCCGGGGGCAGGCACCAGGCACTGCCTGCCAACAGCAACACGCTGCAGCTACACCAGCACCAACACCACCCGGCTGCAGCTACGTCTTGTGGGAAAGGGCTGCGGTGAGATCCGGGCTGGAAACGTGTCAGCCCAACTCACTTCAGTAACCAGAAACGAGCCCCCTAAACCCAAGCTCATCGCGTTTAACTGCTTTGAATAATGTGCTACATTTCTAAATTTTCCAGCGTGTGTTTGTTCAGCGTGGCTGAGTGGAAGTGTCAGGGAAAAAACTGTTTGTTTTTCATACGCCTGCAGTTAATGACCAATTTTCCACACAACATAATAGTCTTACACCGTTAGGTTCTATAATTAAGTCTTTGCTATGTCATCCTATTTACTCAGCACACAGAGGAATCTGACAGCCGCCCCACTCGCTGTCCCATGGGCCAGAAAACTTTTGCATTAACTTCAGCCACGATGCCCCGTTTGCAGGGTCCCCGCGCGGTCGCTGGCTGTATTCGCTGTGTTTCAGGTTTTCCCCCAGCCCTCGTTCTTTAATCATTTTTTTCTTCATGGAAATCGCAGCCAAATGGGAGCTTTGCTACTTGTGAATAACGATGCGGGTGAGTGGCTGGGCAATCAATATTCGTCCCAGAAGGGAACAACGGCTGCATTCACTTACGTACAACCGAGGGTGAAAGGGGGTGATCATTGAATTAATTATTAATTGAGCATTATACTGCTACTGATATGGCTAGGCAATTAATGATCAAAAAACCTGATCACAGATAATACATTGAACAAAAACATCGAAATTATTGGTGTGAATTGCTAGCAATAAATAATCTGGCCAACCCTTATCAATTCCTTTGCTCATTTCCCAGGAAGGTTTCAAACTGCTGTGGCAGTGACTTTTTGTGACAGGTCACATCTGTCACCTACGCTACAGAATCCCCCGCAGCGAGCCCTGGGAACCGAGCTGCAGGAGCAGCCCCTTCCCTTCCGGGCACGGAGCCCCAGCCCCGGAGCACTGCCCAAACGCGCGTCTCTGCGGCCAAAACAACCCAAATGTCACAGAAAGAGGGCTCGGGTCTGGCACTCCGACCCTCTCGCTCTGCCCACGCAGGACCTCATCCTCGCCCACACCACGATCCAGTGTCCCCCCAGACCTGGCTTCAGGCTTTTCCAAAACTGCCTTGAGCAACCGCTGCGATCATTCGCCAAAGCAAATGGAGCTGAAGAGGGATGAATATGTGCCGGACCTGCCTCATTGGCTTCACACCATTACGAGGAGGATTTAGAGCAGCATAAAGTTGTTGTGGCAGCAGAGAAGCTGAGCAGGTATACGTACTTATACTGCTCGAGATAAAGCCCAACTTAAAATCCCTTAACTCCTTTTGACAACAAATTAGTTTCAGATCAAGGGCTCCTGCTCTGTCTCAAAACAAGATTTTCACTTCCAAATTATTCATCTTGCCAGAAGCCGTTGCTAACAAAAAAGGCAAAATTTTAATGGTTTGTATAACGTCTTATTCACTTTCAGTTTTCTTCATAGAAAATTCTCTTTGTCGCTTCCTGCCAGAAAGTAAACTTTTCTCTCACATTAATTAAGCGAGGCAGCCCAGGCTTTTGGGTAGACGCCTGTCTGCGGGCACACGCTGTGCAGCCTCTCAACGCAGCGTCCTTGCGCCTGAGCTCCAGGCTGAGCAATCTCAAACAATGACCCCTGGTCTCAACACCAATGATCCAATTATTACAAAGGTCTCAGAAATTTTAGCCAGGATTCTGGTACCGAATCTGTCCCCGGAAGGTGTTTCAACAGGCAATAAGCCTCAACCCCCTCAAAGGGTTTTCCTCCTCTCCCTCTGGGTTGTGTGCCCGCAGCCATTGCCTTTTCCTTCTCAGCGTCACTTGAAGCACCCAAGAGCTGTTCTGAAAACACCTCTCGACAGCGCGAGAGCAAGGATCCCCCACTCGCTGTCCAACCGCGTGTCGGAAGCCGTCTGGGAGCGACAGCGCGGGAGCAAAGCCGCGCGATGCGGGGATGCACTGGAGGCTCAGCCGTGGGCAGGGGGCTCTCTGCCCGGGGCACCCGGCTCTCCACTCCCCCCTCCCCAGCATCAGCCCTTAGGCTGGGAACGCCACGTTCTGAGAAGCTGAAGATATCACACGAGTCAGGAGAATGGGGATATTTTTCCCCGTTTAATTGTTTGCTGCTTGGCTAGCTATTGATTACCTTTTTTGCAGAGTTGCTATTTGTTTTTCTTTGCAATATATTGGATTCTCGAGGCTTTTAATCAACTGTAATTGATTGCGATTACCACGAGCTGCTCCTGAGCCTGCCTGGCTTGTTCCACGTGCTCAAAGCAGGGGTTGTCTTGCTCCACGTGCATGCAGAGACACCCACATCCCCTCCCAGCTCCCCCCTCTGCTTTTGAGGGGAGCCCTGGAACTTCTGGTTAGACTTTGGGACTGAGCCTTTAAATCCTTCCCTGCTGCTGAACTGGGAGATCACAGCAGGTGTTCTGGCTGCAGCTGGAGCGATGCTGGGAGGTGTCTTCCATGGGCTTAATGACTAATGGTATCCAGTGGCAAATTATTCCACAGGCACAACAATCAGCACTCAGTGTTTCCAAATGTTAGTTTCTTCTATAAATGGGTGTTAGCAAAAAGCAGATGGCAGAGATAATTCACTGTCTTCTGCACTATCCTCACCCATTGTCTTTGCCTATTGCTGTGAACTTCAGTCAGGCTCTATTTACAGTTATCTCCTCAGCTGCTGGGTACCGCGCTGTGACGGGCTGTGATTTATGGTTATTTTGTCTGCTGTTAATTACGAACTTGTTGTTCCATGATTCAGTGTGAGATTGGAAAGGTCCTCGTGAGGCTGAGACAGAGGGGTTAATTCTGACATTCTCCGCAGAGCAGCGGTTCGTGGGTTCGACTCCTTCCCCGCAGGCAGATGCTGGACAGGAGCAAACCCTGGAGCCGGACACGGATTTCCCTCAGGGCCAGTAATATCTGGGCTCACTTCTTCATCACCTGCTTTGGCCACCAGAGCTACGGCTCAGCCACCCGCCAGCGGAGAACGCCTGTGGCACAGAAATCACAGCAAACCAAGAGTTTCTCCCTTTTGTGACTGCAAGTGCCTTGAGTTCCCGAGGTGACCCTTGGACTGATAAATGGTGCTTTTAGAACATCGCACGGATCCTGCCCAAACTGCTCTCGAGTGAAGAGGCTTCCCCACTGGCACTCGACCGTCTGGGTAACCCGGTGTCACCTCCCGCTCCTGCCTCCATCTCCCAGCACCTTGCACTCTGGATCTCAGCACCCAACCTGAGTGCCGCCCGCTGCCACCTCTCCACCGCGTCCCTCGAGTCAGGTATTCTCTTGTTTACGGTTCTGCTAAGGGTTTTCTGATTAAATTACGACTTGGTCACTTTTTCTGTTTGCTTTCCCCCACAGGCTTTTCTCCAGCAGACCATCTACCACACAGATGTTTCTGGAGGCTGAAGATAAAGTTGTCCCCGCCAGGTGTGTTCCTCTGCCCCTCAGAGACACGGATCACTGAAGAAGCCCAAGCAAACCTTAACACTCTCAGCTGTTAACGTGTCACAGAAATTTTGAAACATGTCAACTCTTCTTAGCTTCTGAGACAAGAAATTAGCTAGATGGAGGCTTCAAGGAAAGAAGAAATGGTTCCCCAAGCTAAACAATGCCAGTTTTCTTCCCCACCACATGCAGAGCATCAGCACCCACAGAGGATGCTGTTTCAACCGCTCCAGCACGAAAACGTGCAGCTGCTTCATTACTTTGAGTTCTGTGACAGCCTATTAAAGGTTATCCCCGCCATCTGTTCCCTCGGCGAGGTGCGGGGCCCTTGCTGCCTGCCTGTGCTGCAGCAAGATCCCGGCCGAACGAGGACTCCGTCCGTGGCGGCTGTGATTAACCTTGGCTGTGGTGACGCTCTCTGCCGGAGACGCTCCCGGGAGAGCCCGGTGGGGTCCTGCGGAGCCGTGACCCCCTGCAGCTCTCTGGAGCCACCCCACAAACCTCTCCAGTGGCGAAAGAGTTTCTTGTTGACTTTTCCAGGACGGCTATTATTCTCTACTCAATACCGTACACCTGTAGAGTAATTTCATCCAACGCTACTACATTCCACAGAAGCCTGCTAATTTAACCCGTATTAGTGCAAAATCCTCCAGGATACCACGCGCGTGCCGGCTGCAACGGGGTTTTAGCTGCCATTTAACTCCAGGGGGATCTTTCTAGACCAACACTCATGGGGCAAAGCTTGACCTGTTCATTCTGAGCCCTGCTGAGCGTGCCCAAATCCTGCTAGTCCTTGTGACCCAAGCTGCTCAGGTCCCACCTGCCTGCACAGCAGATCTACCTGCTTTCTCCTAAAGACATCAGTCACTTGAAAGGAAATGCCAGATGTCACAGGGGAGCAAATTAGCAACAATTTTCTTCTTCAGGGAAAAAAAAATAAAAATCTTGTCATTAAAAAGAGAAGCAGAGCACATCAGGGATGCATAGACCAGATGCGATGAAAGACAGATGGTCACTGCATTTCGTACCCTGAACTCCACAAAAGACAAGCACTGACTACTTGTCTCTTGAAAACACTAAAAAAATGACAACCCCAACCACAAAACATCAAAGTTTCTGATCGAGCCTGCTCCTTTTGGTACTCCAGCTGCAACTTTTTCTGGTACAAAAGCACATCCTTCATGAAATTCAGATGTGAGTGCTCCTCGACACTGAACTCAGTCAGAACACAAAGTCATGAAACACACCTATATCACCAAGAGAGAGAAATTTCTCTCATCCTCAGAGCCGAGTAACTCTCTCTGAGGCCAAATGGCCTGCGCAGGACGTCCCTCACTAGTGAAATACAAATAGAAACCTATTTTTGTATAGCACTAGGTCTTGGAGACAATCCAGAGGCAGCTATTACAATCCATGCTGACTCCAGGCTGACTCACATCCTTAACTCGCACTCGCCATTGTCTTTATTCAGATTCCCCATTTACATTGCAGGCATCTGACACTGGTTAATTACAGCTTTTTTTTTCAGCGAATACTTCTTTTGTTTCTGCCCTTTATATTTAGTACATGTATAAAGGGGTAAAGCTGGCGCAAATGAAGATGTTCTAATTGCAAAAGGCTGCAGTAGCGCTGGAGAGGAATGGAAAAAAAACTTCACATACAGTAAAGCGAGGCTGGGGTCTGGAGCGTGCCCCGTCCGGCTCCTGCACGTCACCAGAGCCAGCGCGGGCGGAGCGGAGATTGCGCCAACCGTGATGAAAAAGCCATTACTGTTCCTTAAGGGAGAAATGGCAGAAAATTGATGTTGACGTCAGCCTTTGCCTCCAGCTAGGATCTCCTTGACCACTTTGCCAAGGCTCCCCGTGACTGTGGGGCAGCCTGGAACCAAGGGTGTCCCAAGTCCTTGGCAGAGCCGCGGGGCCGGGCAGTGTAGGACCGTATCCACGGGTGGAAGGGAGAGCAGGGAGGGCTCAGGAGACATCATTTTAACACCCTGAACAGAGCTTAGCAGAAAATAACAGCTTGCCTCTAGGCTTTTAAAGATAAAACCTAAAGAACTCCAGACAGAAATGCACTTTTTATTACATTCTAGGAAATGGCTTTCACCAAAAATCAGACTGATAGAGTTTTCTGTTGACAAACACGGTACAACTCAGTGCAGAGGACATCTCTGGGAAGGGGCAACTCTCATCCCTCCAGGACAGAGCCTCTGTTTGGGAGTGGGATGCACAGAATAAGAGAGGGAGGAGGGATCGATTCTTCCAAGTGCTGCCCAGGCGCTGGTTACAAGCACTAAAGGCATTTAGTGGCTGCAGAGACAAGAGCGTGGCTCCCCGGGGAGCGGCACCCAACTGCCCCGGCCACAGCAGAAAGAGAAGGTGACGAGAGGAGCACCTGCTACGCGCAAAGCACATAGTTGGGAAAAGGGTGATTTACAGACAAACAAAATAACTCACTCCTGGTAACTCAGGTGTACGAATCGACGGCATAACACAGAAACAAGGGGGGAAAATGATTCATCCCTTCGCTTGCCAATTACACAGGTTTTGAAGCACCAGCCCATGGTGTCCTTGGCTGGCCACGCAGCACCAGGAGCGAGCGGGGGACTCTGTCCCCTCCTCTGGCAGCCAACCCCGCTCCCCTGCGCGAGGCGCCCTGTCCTCCGTGAGCCCGAGGCAGATGGAAAGCCTCAGACTGCCAGATTTTATACAAGATGTTTTATTTATATACGCTTCCTCCCTGATTATACCCTGCTGGAAATAGAGCAACACTTTTTCTTTCCACCAGTGTTCACAAGTCGTGTCTACTAGTAAACTTGCCCACAGATGGTGAAAAAATTAAAGGCATAAAGATCCCCGTGGTTAAGCTGAGCAGCCGGGTTGTAGCTGGTGCTGAGCTGACATCTCCACCCAGGTAGTGCAGAAAGTGCCGTTTGGCAGCTGCTGAGGATCTGACTTTACAAGTTTCCCTTGGGCAAGAACAGAATGAACCATCCCTGCTGCAAAACGGCCGGGGGATGAGACTGGTGCAGAAAACACCTCGATGACAGCCTGGCCGAGCTGCGAGTCCCCAGGCTGCCTGTGAGCACGCCTGTCTTCAGAGAAAAATAAGAAAAAAAAGTTCTAACAGTCCACCTCATCCTGAGCTTTAACATCTGCAAACAAACATCTGCATTTAACAAAGGTGGCGGCACAGATCTGAGGGGAAATGGATTTACTGGTCCCATCAGCTGTCTGCATGCTCCACCGTGCCCAAAGCACAGGCTAGCAATAATTATGGATGCAGTAGACCATAACTTCAGAGAATTGGCCCAAACCCACTAGATTTAACAGATTACAGCAGATTATACTAAATAGTGATTTATTTCTTTGGAGCTGGATTTCACACATCTGGTTTACAGTCTAACCCATCAAATTGGCAAAGAGCTCATCTGCCCTGCCCGGAATGCAAAACACTGTTAATATGGTGTCATTCACCACAAGATACACAAAAGTGAAAGTTTATAACAACATTTCCCCAACCTCAGGCCTTATACACTTGTTTTCACACCAGCCTCCCTTTTAAATCAAAATGGCTGAGAACTGGAGGACAGAGCCGAGGTGGAGCTGTCAGAGCTGCCCGCAACTTGTGGAGATGAACAGAAAGTTTCAAAGAATACAATTTTGATGAAAACCAGAAATGAAAATGTATGAAGCTTTTCTTTTCCTCTGTTTCAAAGAAACATTGTGTTTTCAAGAATGCATCATTGGTATTTGTGAGCCCAAGTACCCACAGATAAAAGAAAAGCCCTGAAAAGCCCCCAGAAACACAGGCAGGTAACGGGGAGCCCTACTCTCCGGTACTCTTACTCTTCCTTCCCTTCTCCAGTAAGTTTTTTTCCAAAAGGAGAGAAGAACTGTCTGAAAGGCAAGAAGAGAAATGAACAAAGACTCAGCAAAGCATTTGAATGGTCTCACCACTGTGGCATTCGGAATAACAAATGGCCCGTTCCACTTATCAACTGCACTTTTTATTATTATTATTTTTTAAGACTGGATTCAGACTCCTTATTTGGTTTCTCGGACCTATTGATGTCTCTCGTGCCAAATCAATACGCTTTCCTAGAGAACACGGAGTAAAAATCCATAGCCCTCCTGCTCAGCAGTAAAATCGTGCAGGCTTGGTGTTCGGGTGCCTGAGCGATCGCTCTGCGGGCAGGGTATTAAAGCTGTCAAGTGTGGATGCCTGGGTAATAAAATAACTCATTCCCCATGTCGATCTGCGCTTACCCCCTTCTCGGCCACTGACCTGGAACATCATTTGCAGGTGCACGTACAAAGCCAATTACCAGGCGAGCTCCCAGAGGCGCGGGGGTTCTGCTTCGAGGTGGTTTTTGCTGGCGAAGCCGTACCCACCCAGAAAACGCAAACTCTGGAGAGGTCAGGGCTGCCCCGAGGAGCCGCAGCGAGCAGAACCCTTGAGGAACGGTGGAGGTGGCCATGGACCACCACGAAAGCGTGTTGCCCGAGGGACCTGCTGACCTGTTGCGGCTCCATCAGCAGGACGGGCGGGAGCCTCCTGCATCGCGTCTCCGTTTTATCAAGAAGGGCAAAGGAGCAGAACTGCTCATTAAGACAAACCATTCATAAGGTTTTTTTGTTTTCCTTGCAGCTCCATAGTACTTTAATTGGTTTGAGTTGACGCAAGCAAAGAATATTTTGGTTGCACCAAACCCTTCCCTTCAGCGTGAAGGTTTTTCCTTCCCAACTGTTTGGTTTTCAAACACACACGGAGATTAAAGTTACTTGGTTTATAGTGTCAAACATACTGTTTCATGTGTATTTATTTGTGATCAGATTTATTATAGAGTTAAATTCAATTTTCATTAAAATGAAGACTGAGTTCATTCACCCCACTTTATGATCATTGTAAGAGTCTACTCAGGATCATTTCTTCGTTTATAGTCAGTACAATTTTAACGAGTCTTTTGCTGCGGATTTGAGCAACTACACTGAAAGATGCTACTAAACTGCATCTTCCTCCCTTTGGCTTCACTGATGCTTTTTCTGACGCTTTTCTTTAGCATCCCCATTGTACTCCTCTGTACGAGTGCTAACCCCATCCTTCAGTGCTCCTGGAACCAACCAGCTCTCTCTGTGCCCGGGGGGACACTTGTGTTTGGTTGCCAACCCCCCATCCCTCTGCCCTCCCCAGCCCTGGGAGCTCGGCGAGGTGGTTTTTCTAAGGAGCACGTCAATAATTGATCTTAAAAGGATTTATGCCTATCTCAGTCATGCTTTCCCTGCCACATTTACTCCAACATATGTCTGCAATCTACAGGGGCAACACAAACAGATCAGCCGTCCACATGACTGCACTCGGGAGCTAAAAATAACCTGCTGAAGTGAATACATTAAGTTCTGTATGCAAAACGCCTTGTGTTAAGTGTCTGTTTGCACTGCTGATAAAGTGTGTGTTGAAATATCCGTGGCCTTGATGTCTCGTATTCACAGAACAGGGCTTTGGCAGACAGAAATACCACCCACCACATGCGCTTAAATAGCGGGCGTATTAATCTGTTTAATTTTTCAATTCTCTGCTGATTTGAAGGTCAGGTATTTGCCTCCTATACCTAAACAGCTTTCAAACTACAAAACAAAGAACCGTTAAAAGTAGACGATTAGGGCTTAGAGAGAAGTGTCTCTGAGTAGTCATTCAAATCCAAGAGGAAATTTCAATTATATGATGCTTATTACTCCTTCATGTTTGCTTTCTACTAATCTTTGAGCACTTAAGCACCGAGAACATAAAATAGTCTTTCTGCTCCTCCAAGTGCAAGCTAACGGGCGAGCTGCTGAGGAGGAGCTGCACCGGGAACCCTGTGTTTGCAGGAGCTGGAGGAAATCAAGCTACCTTCCTTCTCTCGCTGCCAGCAACCAGTAGCAGCTTGTGGAGAAGCAGAAATACCCAACAAGCAGCTGCCTTCATTGCTGCACACAGGAAGCTGGAAGCATTCAAAAACGTAAGGGATTTGCCAGCAAGGTCCCAAGGAGGTTCCTTCAGCCGTAACTGGGAGCAGACCATGGCACGGGCACCTTCGCCGAGCCAGCTTCCTCCTGCTCCTCACCCTCCCGTGGCCTCCAGCCCCCCGGCCTTGCTGCGCACACGGACACAGCCCCGGCCTTTCCGTGCCGGTGCCAACGTCACCCACAAACTACTGTAACCACAAAGTAATTCTTGGACTTCAGGAGCTTTGGACAATCCACACTGTCAATATTTGCTGCTTTGTCTAGTTTGATTGCATCCTTTAATAATTTTTCAAAAGATCTGCTCGTTTAAACAAAGTTCGCCAAGGCCGAAAGCTTTACAAGATTCAGGGTTTTTGCCCAAGTCCTTAAGCATTTTCTTAGAATTTGGTTTCTCCTACAATTATTGACTTAGTCCAAAAAAGGATGAGTATCCCATGCACGTTTGTGAATATACTGAGACAAGTGCTCAAATATATATACAGTTATTTATTCAGATGCAGTGAAAGTGCCCACATGTTCTCCAGGCACCTTCATTAATACCAAAGGTACTTTGCTCTGGTACGGGCAACCCTGTGAATTAAAGCAGCGCTGACCCCTGCACAGAGCGTGGGCTGAGGGGAGCCAGAGCCACCCGCTGTGACCCACCAACGCTGTCGCCCACGGGTGCCCCTGCACATTTCCTGAGGTTTTAGGCCAAGAATCTTCTCTTTTGGGCTGTCAGCAGATGTGACGCACAGATACAAAACCGCAAAGATTGCTTTTGACAGCTCACATCAAAAGCAAGATGATGTAAAATGGAGCAAAATAAAATAACGAATGAGGTGACGGAAGGGGCTGTGTCTGACAGAGGGGATCTGAAAGTGGGATGGCTGGTAGCCTTCATTAATCATCATCTGCAAATAGGAAGAAGCTTGCAGTGGCCTCACACCACCAGTTTGTTTCTACTTTCTGCCTAAGACTTCACCTGAAGACGGCCGGGAAGCAGGTGATGGGTGCGATGGGCTCACAGACCGCAAGGGCAGAAGGTGCCGGTCCCCGTGGCGAGGCAGCTGAGCTGCTCCACACAAGCAGGACGGCACAGGCTCTGCTGCCGCCCGGCCCTCGGCTGCATTTCACACCCAGGAGAGCTGGGGCATCACCGGGCAGATGCCTCGGTATCAGAAACCAGATCAGCACTAATTCTGCTCAAAACTTCCATACTCAAGAAGACAACTGACACTTTAGAGAAAAAATACCTCAACAAACCCCAAACCAGAAGTATTTTTGGAGCACAAATAATATTGTCTCTCATGGTCAACTCCATCTGTCTTTGTCTAACTGACTTAGCCTGAAAGAAACCAGATAATGAGTTTTGTTTTGAAAGCGTCCCTGCCCAGCACTAAGGCAGAGCTTTGTGCCCATCGCTGGCTCCTGGCTGGCACCCTGCGCCTCTGGCTCTCTGCAGACCTGGTGCCTCTCCCCCTCCCCAGCACAGGCGAGCACAGCAGACGGTGAGACAGCACGACACCAGTGGAGGATTTCAAGGATTTCCCAGGCCCCGTCTCAGTGCTCAGCTGCCCCCGTAGTTGTCCCCGTCCCATCACTGGCCCTCTGAAACAACGTCATCTTGTTTCACCCCCCACCTGCTCCAGAGCAGCACCGTCTCCCCAGCCGTCCCCTGCCCAAGGGATCGCTGCTGCGGCACCACTGGCAGAACTGACCTAAGCTGGTTCTAATTCTTCTAATTGTTATTTCCATAATAAGCTTTTCACTAGCGAGAGAATTCACGTTAAGTAGCTTTGCTTGTCTGATGTTCCTTGTCTGCTGCTAACATCTGTTGAGCAAAATTGGTAACGCTAGGGGATCCAGCACTGCCATTCCAGGGGTGCACCATCCATCCAAATGCTTCAGAGGTTAAAATCAAAAATACTTCTGTGCTCAAAAGGGAGTCAAACACTAAGCAGATATGCTTCATCAGGAAAAAATTCATTTTATACAGAAAACGCGTGATACTTGGCTATTTGATTTACTAGTGCGTTTCGTACCTTCCCCCTCTGTGCGCCACTCTCTGTTTGTTTTTCTGTGGTTACAGTCAAACCAGGTCATGTTGTTGCATCACTCCGTCATCCTGTCAGCTGGCACCAGGCCACTTTCATCCAGCAAGCATATTAATCCTGACAACGCACCTGGGGTTTCACTCATTCTCACTTTGGTGTTTAATAGACACGTCCCCACGCACTCCACTCGTTACCTTGTTCACATCAAAGGGCAAACTGAAGAGCTGTGCGCCCGAGTAAATCACCTCAATTATCAAACTCAGCCACTTGACCAAAGGCTTTAGACCACTGTGAGGTTATACTTACAACCCTGCGCTCAGCTGCATGAAGACATCTTAGCCTGCATCCCATAACACCAATCTACTCCAGGGAGACCAGACATCCACAGGAGTTTATGTGCTTTCTGTGTTAGCAACCCCTTAGAAGTTCTTTGAGCAGATGTTCCAGGTAAGAAGGAGTAAAGCAGTTGGAGGCTGCAACGACGTGCCCAAGCCAAGAACCTCCATCTCCAAGGGTGTTCACATGCTGCCCCCCACCCCGCCCCGAAACCATAGCTCTCAGGCATCAGTCTCTCAAGTTAAGATAATTTGACTAGAACAAATAAGCACTTTATCCATATGAAGAATAAATAACAAGGCAAGTAGTTTATCACAGAAGTGTTAGTAAAAATGAACAAAACAAGGCGCTGTAATGACCGAGATAAAGATAAGCAATCCTGACAAGCCCCTGATAGTTTCGATACTTCCCCAAAGCCTTATGAGTCTCTTGGTTCTGCAAAATTAAACCAGAAATCTAAAAATCATTAACTTCATTCCAAGTTTTTTTTTCCCCAGTATCTCCATTTCTGGTCCAATTAGCAATACCTCAAAACCAATTTCTCTATCCTGGCATTTCAGACCCCGACAGCAGAGCTCTCTGCTTTGCAGCAGGAGATGGGCAGAAGCCTGAAAACCCAGGGATGTTGCAGAGATGAGGGCTGGCTGGAGCCAGACACTGCTGACACCAGAGAGCATCCATTTCCATCGACATCTTGAAAGAGATGTCAAACTTAATTCACACAGAGCCTGGTGCTCTCAAAAACAGAAGATCAGACCAGTGCGCAAGCTCAGGAATCGATGCGGTTATTAACGAGTACCAGAGAAAGAAGCCACCTGAGAAGATGAACATGCTGAGAAAATCAGAGCTGAGCATCATTAACTCATGTCTCTGTCATAAATGTGGTTTTTGCTGATGTTTTCTTCATGTCATGCAAAGCAAAGTCTGTCCCATCTCACAGTTCTGCTGCACAACTCTCACAGTCTGGAGCCAATGCACCATTGAGGAAAATAATTACCCCAAAAAGTGATTAAATTAATTGACCAGAGAAGTGATTCTGTGAGGCTGTGGGGATAATTAAAGCTAACACATGTTTTGATGCATTTACAGCATAAATGCTCAGGGCCGCAACACTAACCGGCCCTTTTAGCTCCATTCCTCACCCAGCGCAGCCATGCAGGCACCTGCCTCCCTGCCCATCAGTGCAAAATGGAGCAATAAATATGGATAACGCACTTTTTACTTAATGATATTCATGTGAATGGGATGCACGCTCCTGAGGCTCAAGGGGAACACGACTGAGATTTGCAAAATCATAAAGGCGGAAGAGAAAGTTGATGCAGAACTGTTATTCACCAAATCCCTCAAAAATAGAACTCATTGAAGCTGGCAGGGAGGATGTTTGAAACCGATAAAAGGAAGAGTTCCTGAATCATCTGAGTTTAGTTCGGTTTTTAGAGCAGGCAGTGAACTGGAACTGCTGCCAAGGGAGGTTGTGAAGCTAAAGCTCAAAGAAAAAAAAGAATTAGGTGGATTCAGGGACAAGAGGTCTGTCAACAGATACTTAAAGCCACAGGTGGGCATGTAGTCCCTGGAGCTGGAGGTTAAAGGAAAGAAAGAGATTTTTTTACCTCAAACACTTCTGTCCCTTGGTCTGTGGTGTCCCCTCGCCATGCTCTGCATGGGGACACCTGGGGACAGAGCTGGTCGCGCCATGCCAGGAGAGGTCCCAGCTCCAGGGTGTCCCTGGGGACACATGTCCAGAGCACAGCTCGAGGGGGGGCAAAAGGCTACAAGACCCGGAGAGCTGCTGAAGGCAACTTTGCTTGAGTGGATGTGAACTTGAAACACCAAATGTCAGCAGAGAGAGGGTGGACAGTCTTAATTGACTTTCTTGCGGCACTGTCTTAACCATTTGGTTGATATTCCTGCAGTCCATTACAAACTTCATTACATTTACTTGCCTCACAGGCATTTCTACCTCTTATAATCAGCCTTATTCCTGTCAAAGATAAATTGCTTAATGGGATAAGTTGATCCTACACAAATGGAGCTAGCTTTGAACTTGTGTTGAGAAGTCGTGTAAGACTACAGCACCAGGCAGAGGGTTTCTCTGTTGTTCATCTGTGGAGTGATATGGCATTAAATAAAAATGAGCGCTGCCTTGTTACCTGAGCGGCACTTGTCAGGCTGTAAGAGATTAGAAAATAGTAGTCACGTTAAACTAAAAAAAACCCAAACCCACGCTGAATTAGAGTATGCGGTAAGACTTTTAGTTTTGAGGTCTGTGTTTAATATTGAAGTGTCTCAGGACATCATCTTCAAAACTTAATATTTTTTCCCCTAGACCAAAACTGAGCTCCACAGTTCAATTCACTGTTTAAAACCATCTCTTGATAGTTGTACCAGATCCTTTAGTTCATATTTTTGAGAAAAAGCTGATAATGCTTCACACGGTCTATACCTACTGGGACTTTCTTGCCTCCTGACATCTCTCTGCTTCCACCCTCTCTCCTCCAGCTGACGAAAGTCCTCCCGTACAGGGAAACACCTCGTGACCCCCCTTGAACCAGAGCAGCTCCCTGACCCCACTCGTTTATTATGCCGCTCCTTGTCTTGGTCAGTTGTGTTTCATTCGGAGTCGTCCCACTGACATCAGACCCACGGACGCTTCAGCATTACGGCGTGTTCGCAGAGACCAGAGTCTGTTCTAGAACTGCAGAAACTATAATGCCTCAGTGTTGATGTGGGTGTAATCTCTTAACACATATTTTAAAAAGAGCTTAATGCTGATGACAAAAAGCGCTGAAACTCAGTGCACTAACTCAATAACAGCATAACCTACTTTCTTCCAAATAAGAAAGGAGGGAATTATTAGACATCAATGCATCATTTGCTAATGAGTTGTAATTCCCTGTTAATTTACCTACTAGTTGATTAGATATCAGGGATTTACAAAATACGTTAGAAACTGTGGTTCCAGAAAACTAGTTCAACGTCAGGAAAAAAAAAGTTGTTAAATTTTTCTCTGTGAGGCATCTGGAATAATTATTTAGTTGGCATTTAAATAAAAATCATAAAATATTAGATCTCAATCAACAAATTAAAACATTTGAAATAACACATGTGTGTTGTTTGCTACATTTAACACACTTTCTTTTAATCCCATCTCTGAAGCACAGAGAGATATTTCCAGAGGGTTTTAAGCACCCCCTCCTGCTGCCCAAGTTTCAGGTGTTCCTCTTCTATGCGACACACTATTTGGAACATCTACCGCTTTACGTTTCAGCTTCTATTTTTAAATTCCTTTAACCACACCAGGCTTCTGTCTTTGGGGAGAGACTGTGATCACAGTAAAATACCGCACATTATCCTGAGCCTGTCACAGCTCAGAAACACGTCTCGAGGAGAAGTGTCAAAACGTTAATTTCAGGAGTAAGGTTCGTAATTTCTCTATCGCGTGTCCCCTTTTTGCTTTGCCCATTGCTGAAGACTCACATTCATTTCCCGCTTTCAAAGGGAACTGATGTTTGACTTTTTTCGAGATCTGCCTTATTATATTCTGTGCAAAGCAAATCTGAGTTTCGCAGTTGTGTACTTTTGAGTCAATCGTTTCTTTAACACAGCCAATTAATCCCCCACCTCTCCCTTCTTTCGAAATTACCTTGAAAATTGTGTCCATTTTCCATGAGCTTGGCTGTGACAAATTGTTAAATGCAAGTGGCAAAACACACCCTCAACACAACTGAGTCACTGAATCTTAAAAGTAGTTCACTTGAGCAAGAAGACACAGAAATTCTCCCTACTGCTTCCTTTCAGCCACTCCCTTCAGAAAACAGTCGTGCGGGTGTGCTGGGGGACACCGGCAGTTTTCTTAATAAGGGGAGGGGAAAAAAGAGACACGCCAGGATGGACCTCCGGGTATAGACAGTATCAGGCTGCAAACTTCCCTGGAGTGTTTTTCCATTAAACGCCATAATCCCAACAATTCCTGACCCAGAAGAGTCAGCGGCACCACGAGGAGGAATCAGGCAAATCCAGTGTCTCAGGAGCAGGAAAGCAGGATGCTGGGAGGTCTCAGGGTAGAAGGAGCAGCAGAAAAGCAGAGATGACATTCCTCAGCGCTAACACAAGTGCCTTACTCTGATGAAACTTGAAATAACCAAGAAAAAAGAACTTACATAACGAGATCTTGTGTATCTACTATAATTGCAACATCAGGAGGAAAAGTAGCGCAAGAGACGTGATTATCGTTGCCCAGGAGTGCGAAGTATTTTTGTCTGTAAAGCCAGAGCTAAGCACTTACTTCCATACGTTCATACCCACAGGAATGATCTAATGATCTGCCTACACCACTCACTTCATTTGTCACCACAGCAGGGGAAAAAAAATCCCTCGAACCTTCAAAACACGGGAGCTTTTGTTCCTCCAGTTCTCTGCCGGCGTGGCGCACTCCAGCCTAGCGTAAGCCTGAGCGACAGCTGGGCTTGGGCTCAGCCTGGGCACTCCCAGCAAGGGAGGGCAAGATGGCACGAGCATTTTGAGCAGGCTGCAAAATCCTCTGAGGTCCATCGAGTCCAGAGGCTTTCCCTGCAGGAGTTTGGGAGCTCACCCTGAGTCCCTTCTCCATCTCCAGGAGGAATAACCTGTGGAGCAGGGGGCTGAGCCCCGCTGGGCTGCCAGCTGATAGCCGGGGCTCAGCGTTTTATGCCTCACCAGCAGCAGTACAGGAGTGTGCAGGGCAAATTATTTCCTCACTTACATCCGTGCAGCCCCATTACCCTTTAGTGCAGTTGCACGGGCACAACCAAGGGCACGACGTGGAGACAAAGCACAGAACGACAAACTGCTGGTGCCTCGTCCTTGTGGGTTATCCGCACCTCTCCGCTGGTGCAGAGGGATGCACAGCTCTGGCAAACTCACAGCCAGCCGAGGGGAGGAACACACAAGCTGCTGAGACAATAAAAGTCAATGCAGAAGTAAAAAAAAAAAACCCCATTGTTTGAGGACAAGATCTGGAGTGTTGGAAACAATCACGCCTATTGAGAAGACGTGTACCAGGAAGGAGGAGACTCTTCTGCCCCCTCCCTGAGAAAAGCTTTGGAGACACAACGATGGCCGCCCACCAGCTGGACTCCCTGACAGGAGATTTTATAGAAAAGTACCTAATCTTATAATCATCGCCTCTGTAAACAAGCCATAACGTCTCAATTACTGTGAGGGTCCCCTGTGCTCCAGTTGTCTGGATATAATATTGCTCATTTAAAAATCCAGAAAAGATTCTCCGAAGTTCAGAGAATTACCCACCTTCCTCCAAGCAGAATCTAAATGGAGTTTTCTGCACTACCCATCTGTTCATTTTATATAATACGTACACTTTTCTTTTCGGGATTAGATTGTTCTCCTCATCTTCATACAGATCTGCAGAGCTTTTGTGAGAGTGATCTGAGCCACAGCCTCAAGCTGCAGTGAAGGATTCCCTGCAGCGACAGGGCCGTCCCCATCATTATGCAAGTATTTAAACAAGAAAAAAAACAACCACAAAAACCAGAGCAGAAAACACCAGTATTCCTCTTGCAAATTACAAGGGTTATAGGCAACTAGTATGAGGTTATCAAGGAACTAAAGAAAAACCACTGCCTTTAGGTACAGATTTGGGTAAGTCCTAACCCTGTCGCTGATGTGCTCCTGTCGCTGCTGCTGGCTCATCCCCCTTCTCTCTGTCCGCCCCCTTTCCAGACAACTGAGTCGAAGCAGCTACTGACAACTCCAACCACAGCAGAAACTTCCACTTGAAAGATGGTGAGATTTGCTTTTGAAAACTTTCCTGTCTTTTTTCACCCTTTTTTCCCCCCTAGAATAAGCGTTTGAAACTTGTGCAGCCCAAATTCAAAAGCAAGAGTCACCAAAGAGACTTTAAACAGAAATAACGAAGAAACAACTTCTTAAACTCAGACTCACCCTCCACCTAGACACAACATGTCATTCTGTAAGCCAAAAATTTCAGATTCTGGGTACTGTACTTCCATCTTCCACCATGACAACTTGAGCTTCTTACAGCCTCTACGTCCATGCTTTCCCCACAAGTACAGCGCAGGAGAGGTTCTGCCTT
>NW_009736272.1:24447-29730 GCF_000703405.1 Apaloderma vittatum | reverse complement strand
AAGGAACAGAGGGGAGTTGAAACATAAGATCAAGACAGTTTCTCTCCAGTCACTAAACCTGAGCTCCCAGCCAGGCCTTCCCACAGAAGGGATGGTCAGTGCTTCTGCTTCAAAGGGCCAGACCTCATAATATCAATATAAGCTTTCTCAGGAGTGGTAAAAAAAAGAAACCCCCCCAAAAACCCCAAGCAAATGTACTTTAAGTGAACAGATGCCTTTTCGTGTGCATTAAGGTGATGAGCAAATGCCAAAGTTTTTCCTCTGCCTCCTGTTTCTTCACCTTCAAACCCAAGGTGGGATGGGCTAGCTGCTCACTCCCTCTGTCATTCCCTACCCTTCTCCATAGCAGAAAGGAGAAGATAGGAGTTGACAGTACTTAGATTATTTATAAGGATTAACTCCCATGGGTCTCCCCCTGACGCAGCAAACACTTGCTATTATGCCATCCCATCCTAGTGAAAACCACTCAGCACCGAGGCAGGAATCAGTCGTCTGCAGAACAAGGTCCTTTAAAAAACAAAAAAAATCCTTTGCTGGCTTGAGGATACAAACAGCGAGGCGGCTTGTGGTTTGCTTTCAGTCCCCTGGGGCTCTCTGTTTGCTTCCCAGGTCTCGCTCTAATAGACTCACAGCAGCAGGGGCAGGTGCTTCTCGAGAGTGCTGGACCACACCACGGAGCTCTGTGCTCTGCTTCAGGAACAGGCTGCCCATCCACATGGAGAACACACTCAGAGCGTGGGCGTATTCAAATGGGGATTTTTTAGCTTTTGTATTGACCCCTCTTACAGAGTTTAGCCGTAAAATGCCTCTAAAGCCAGAGCAGATGTTTTCGTGTCACCACTGCAACCTTTCCAGAGGTTGAGTTAAAGTGATGTCTGGCAGCTGCAGGGAATCTGGGCACCTTATGTGAGTGACCCCATCAGGGGGCAGCCCCACGCTGCCTTCCCAAACACGTTTTAGAAGTTAACTAGGGCCAAATGAAGTGGCTCATTTGATGGCCATTCTCTGCACATTTCCTAACTTGTTGCCGTTTTTCACAAGGAGTCAGGGTGTAACGGGCAGCACCTGGGCTGAGGCAGTGCCCAAGGAGCAGGCGCATCCCTTAGATCCTGGGCACTGCTCACGTTTGACCTCAGCTGCAAACAGCCAAAAAGAGCCTCCGTTGGGTTTGCCCAGCTGGCAGGGACACGGCTGTGCCACACGTCATCCCTGCCCCTGCTGGGGACACTGGGTCCTTCCCCCAGCCCAGGCAGGGCAACAGTACCAGCATCATCGGTGGATAAAAACTCACAGCCTGGAGCTCATGGGGTGAGCCATCCGTTCTGGTTTCAGACACTGAAATCTCTGGAAATCAAGTGCTTTGTTTTCTACTAAGGAAAAAAAAAAGCAGCTTTTGTTTCCAGAAATCAGCTCAACTTCCCTACCACGAAGAAAAAAGAACCGTGCAGCTCTGCTTCCCCAGCTCGGGGAAGAACATTTGCCTTCGGCCTGACGCTGCGGCACAGCGCAAGCAGAGGGTTGGGATCATCCGCAATGATCACAGTGGGGAGAACGCTGCAGAGCGCCCCGTAACTTGTAGGGAACACCATTAATGCTAAAACAATAAACCCTCTGCGCGTACACCCCCACAGAGCCCTGCCCAGCACCGCGCCACCGAGGGCTCAGCAGCTCTTCCAGCAGCATTTCCAGTCAATGTAGGCGGGTTGAAGAAAGGGAAATGTTCTTTCCCCACGAAGAGCAGAGATCCAGCAGCCAAAGGAAAGCCGCGAGGGCCCAGGCTCGCCAGCCCTACAGAGCACAGGGCGTTACGGAGGCAACGGATCAGGCACCAGTTCAAGCTACTGCTCCGTTCCAGGCTCTGGCTAATTACCCTTATTTTGCCTGGGATTTTAAATTCCATTTCATACAGTTTGAGTTCTGGTGCAGATATTTGAAAAGAGGAGGCGCGGGGAGAGCTCAGTGAGGCCCCGTGTGGGAACAAACCCTCACTGCTGCGGGGCTGGGGGTCCCCAACCGACACCCCCCTCCAGAAACGCCCCCAGCCGCTGCTCCTGGAAGGCCCTTCTCAATGGCAACAACGGAACTGAACTGGCGGGGACTGGGACTGAACTGGCGGGGACTGGGACTGAACTGTGGGGACTGGAGCCAAGCATGGTGGACCCAGTTCCCATGGGTGTCCAGGCTCAGCACCAAGACATCTCCCCCAGACCAGGTTCCCATCACGCCCACCCCTACAATGGGGGATTATCTGCCACGAGGGCATTTAGCACCAGGACCAATCTCTTCCTCTGGTGGCTCCCAGCCCCACCAGGTCCAGGGGAGCATTTCATCTCATTACATGCCTTCCTATAAAATAGGTGTGCGCAAACCAAAGCAAAAATCGGAGTTGTGGGTGCTGCACAAGCCAGGCAGCCCTGCAGGCCGGTACATGCCTGCGTGGTTTGCTCCTCATTTGTAATTTCTTTTGCTTTCGTAAGTCCAGTCCTGAGAAACACTATCTAGATTATATTTTGGGCTTTATTTTCCCTGCTGTAGAAGGGTATAAACCCAAAAGTATGCTTAATATTTTCCCACATTTTTATGTAAAAACATCCCAGCAGACAATAAATGCCACAACGAATTCTTGTGCTTCCAGAGAAAATCCGTGTCCTTATTCAACAGCGAATGGTAGCTGCAGTTATGAATATTTAACACACAGTGTTGCTATGAGCTGTGTACCCCCAATCCAGCCCTGCAATAAACCCCGTGGTCTTGTGGGATATTTTTTAATAAAAAGAAATAAAAAACATTAAAGCTAAAGTCATTAAGTGCTGGAAGTAGTTGTGAATGCCAAGTGCAATCTGTGCAACCCGTCAGTGCAACCAAGCCAGAAGTCAGTATTTCAAATGTATTCTTTTTGTACAATAAAACCATAAAATGGTCTTTGCATTGCTAAACAAACAGCAAGCACAGGTCACTTCAGGATGTTACAAGTACTTAAGAACTGAACGGAAAAATAAGTCAGAACCAGGGGCTTGTGTCCATTCCTCTCTGCTGGGAAGCCAGCTGCAAGTTTTCAGCAGCTTCTTTCCCAATTAGATATTCTAGAACCGCCTGGCTGCTGGTGTTCCTCTCCCCTCTCTCCCCTGCCAGCCAAACCCTACGAGAAGCACTGAAAATAAACCGATGACAGCAACACCGTGCCCGATCATTCCTGCCCCAGGCTCAGAAACGGGCTTCCAGCAGATTCCAACACAGTCCCAGAAATGGAGGTTTCTGGCTTCATCTCCCAGAATCTTAGAGAATCCTCTCAAAGGCACGTGAAGTTATTAAAAAAATTAACATTTGCCCTCTAGGAAATGGTAGTATTTTCTAGCTACATTCAAATGTAAAAGACAAGCTGAAATACATTTTTTTCTTAGAACATTAAGTCCTGAAATCCCCCCTGAGAGGTTCCAGTGCCAAAGTGCTGGTATTTGGGGATGAATGATAAACACCCCTTGACACTTCCCTGTGCTCGAGGCAGCTGAGCCCAAGGGCTGCAGGACCCAGCCCTGAGAACTTATTGAGGTCCTGGGGCAAAAATATTTGAATGAGTTATTTTTTATGTTCTTCATACGAGCCTCTAGATTTTTTTTTTTAAATAGTGCATGTGATCTCTGGACTGATACTGAATTTTTCAAGAGACATCACCCACAGCCCTGCCATTTGCTGGATAGGAAGGGATAGGAATTAGGGAAGTTGAATAAATACTCAGTGTTAAAGTTTCCCTTAAGTGAATGACTTGTCTGCATAAATAGCATGGGGAGCTGTCAATAAAATCATCCACAAATTCTGTCAAATAGAAGAGCAATTATAGCTTCTGCTTGTTAGTAATAAAATGATACATGAGCTGAGCTTACACAAAACACAAACACCTTCTGATTTCATTGAAGATTAATGCTAATGTGCCAAATTGCCAGACTAAACTTAATTGCTCTTTTTTATCTTCATTAAATGATAAGCAGCAGTCACAGAAGTGGTTCTGGTGACCTTGGATTTGCATAGACCTTCAGCCACAGGAAAATCCATTGCTTTTATTTCTAAGTCAGTAACTTCACTGGGGGCCACAGCATCCCGCATCCCCTCCCACACTCAAGTCTCCCCCACAGAGCCCAGCCCTGGGGTTGTGCCCAACCAGATACACCCGAAACCCATGGTCCAAGAGAACTATTTTTGTCACCGAGTGACAACCTCAAACTGAAGTTTTTACTTACTTGACACGCCTCCTTTTCTTTCCCAGTTTGTGTTTTGCAACAATGTATTTGCAGAAAAAAAAATAAATCACCCAGCTATTTCCCATCTCCATGGCAACATCCTGCTCTGGCTCCAGTTGATAACTACTTTGCAAAATCCTGTTACTGCAGGTTAGTTGTTGCAAAAATTATACACTATCACTCTCAAATAACTGCATAATATTTAATGTGCTCTCTGGGTGAAGAAGAATGGCCTGATGTTAGCCCCTGCACACCTGAGCTGCCTTAATTCTACCCCTGGATCTCCAGGCAGTAAATTACGACAGCCACAGCTGATGCATTTTCAGGTTTCTGCTGGTGTCTCACTAACTAACTGGCTTCATACCAGACTGCAGGAGAGGGAGAGTACAAGATCCCACCTACAACCACCTGCAGTTGGTGCCCTAGAAGCAGCTGCTGTTGCACATCTGTCTACATTTGCTCCTCCCACCCCAGCCTCTGCAAGTACGGAGAGGAAGGGGAGAACAGAAATGTCCTCCTCCATCTCCTGGGGCTAAGACCTGGGCAGCACTGAGCAGAGGAGTTAGAGGAGAAGGGAAAAATTCCACATTTGTGTTTTCTGCAGGAGCAAGCAAAGGGGCTGAACTGCCTCACCCAAATGAAGTGGAAGTCCCCATGCGAAGCAGCTGGCCTTCCTCCTCCTGCCACCTCTTCTTCAGCCGAATCTGTCTTCTTTTAATTTCAGCCACTGAGTCAGCAGGAGCGTAGGTCCCTGCTGGAAGGGCCCTCCAGGCAAAGTTCAAATGACCAATTAGTGTCTCTATGTACTTTTAAGCCGCTTTTCCAGCTTGCAAAGGCTGAGTCAGTAACCTTTAAAAACGCAAAGCTTATCGTGGGGTGCTTGCAGCTGCATCCCCAACTGCCTGGCGACGGGAACGCGCTGCTGGGGCTGGCTGTCTTGCTCCCTCCTATGCCATCGTTATTTCAAGATGCCCCCAGCACGCAAACCAGATCCTGACCTGGGGTGAGCTGGCGGGGCCCAGATGCAGAGAACCTGCCCGGAGAGCAA
>NW_009736272.1:20095-24416 GCF_000703405.1 Apaloderma vittatum | reverse complement strand
CCCTCCACCTCAGATCCCTGCTGGTCCCTGCATGGCCCCTCGGCCAGCGCTTCGCTGCCACAGCAACACCCGCACGTCGCAGCCCAGGTGAAGCATCTCAGGAGGAAAGTGGGATATCTGTGGGCCCAGAGTGTAAAATCAGCTTGGGCTGCCCTATGGGCTGCCCAGGAGGTAGAAGGCAATCAGGTGCCTCTGTACTGCTGAGTGCCAGCAGACCAGGAAAGCAGCAGATCTGGACCTGAAGGCTTCCCGAGACGGCAACAGCTAGCCACTTTCCAGTAGTTAATGATGCTCAGAGTTCACAATTTCTACCTTGTTAATTGGATTTTTCTGGCTTCAGCTTAAAGCTATTGGGTTTTTCTCTGCCCTTCTCTGAAGAAAAAGCCTTTCAGTACCTGGCACTTCCTCCCTGCGAAGGTACTCATCCAGTGAAATTAAGTTGCAAGCTTCTTTTTGATAAGATAAACAGAGTGAGCTCCTTAAGTCTATCACTGTAAAATATTCTCTCCAGTGCTTAATCACTCTTCATTAATCTTGTCAGCTCAGTGACATGGCAGCAGAAAGGTTAAAAAAATAATAATCAGGAAACAAGTAGGAAAAAAAAAAAAAGCAAGCCTCACTGCAGAAGATAAAGGGCTCTGCTATCTGAGGGAGTGAATAGTCCAGGATTCACAAAAGATGCTCAAGTCGTTATACAACTGTAGCACAAAATTACTGCAAACGCTCCAGCGAGGAGCAGCAGAGCTGCCCTGAGCAGGGAAAGGCAAAGCTGCTGGTGCCAGCCTGTGATAAACGCACAGCTTCTGTATTTCTTAAAGCATCTGAGACGGGGACTTGGAGTCAGACCGATAAGGCGGGTTTGTCCTTTTAGTCAAAGATGTTGACACGGATTTCAACATGTTCTTACAAACCCCCTCACAGATGCACAGCAGACACCGGAGGGAAAGGCAGATCCCTATCGCCGCGCCTGCCAAACCGCACCAGGGACCACTTCAAAGATGAGCTCAGAGCGAACATAAACCAGGCTTAAATTAGGACGCGCGAACTAGAGAGCTGGGACTTTTACAAATTATATTTACTGATCTACAGATTTCTTTGCAGCACGCAAGTCACCGAGTGCTCCCAGCATAAAGTGGCCCCCCCAAGACTCCCCCAGCTCTCTCCTCCCAATGGCAGCACCAGGCTCGAGGGGCTCCACGCGCCCACCCATGCGCGTGCCGAGGGCACAGCAGGAACTGCTCTGCTGCCACGGCGAGAATTAATGCTTTTCTGGGTATTTTGCAGATTCAGCATAGAAATGATACCTGTCACCTTTTGCCATCTTCTAAAAATCCTTGCTCCTGGCTTTTAACAGCAATAGTTAACACTTGCAATTCTTATTTCATTTTTAAAAAACTGGTTCACAAGTATGACAGAGTGGCAGTGTCTTTTGTTATACTACTGACCCTTTCACTTTATTAATTTACAATTTAATTGTCAGTTACCTTTGATCAAATGTGCTTGAACCGAAGTCATTTGCATTAAAAATAATACACCTTCTCCCTTTTATTCCCTGTACTGTGGCAGGTGTTACCTGATAATTCAATCAGTGCCTGCAGAAAGCTGCTGTTATTAATTAATAAGGAAACAGCTAACCATCTACATGAAAAAAAAGCAGACATGGATGAAAACCCCCGATGAGAAACAATGGATCTTGTTAAGGACTATAAAATACAGACATTCCTTTTACACTTTTGCTGGATTAAGAAGAACCAAATCTCAGCGGGGATGACGGCAACCACCCTGGCACCAGCAGAAGTGACCAGCCTGGGCTCTCCTTAGCCCAGCCCCTCCCTGCAGAACCTTTGCAGCTGCGAAGTGATTAAAAACACTGCTTTCCCTTGGAAATCCAGTGCTTAGAAAACAAAGGGAAATTCACTTGTAAACTGCCCAGCCTTGGCAGCCCTCGCTGTCATGGGCTCGGGAAAACTCCCGCTCTGCCGGGGAGCTCCTGAGAATCGTTGACGCTTCACAGCTCACGAGCTGGAGACATGTATCTGAGTGATGAACTCGATTTTTTTTCTTGATTAGTATATTTGTAATTAATTCTCTGAAGAATCCTTGCTTAGGAACTTTATTAAATCCCATTAAGTCTAATGAATTGTTGTTGTTGCCTAATTATATAGTTGTTTCTAGTTTAATGAACTGTACGTTAATAGACTTATAGAATGGACATTTTACTTTTAGGATGGAAATACTTTAAGTAAGAGACATATATCCTTGCTAATAGCATCAGTTGTCACTTACAGTCTCTTAATGAATGTGTTGGAAAATACCACCCTTTGAACACAGATTTTGCTTATTTTATAAGCTAAAGAGGCAAACAAAAGGCCCCAAATGGAACATGTTCAATGTTTTATGTAAAGCAGAGATCTTCGCTCCTGTTAGTGCAAGCTCTCACTGCAAAACAAGATCTCCAGGCCTCTGCAACCAGCTGAATTCTATCATAGAGGAAAAGCAGTACCGTTTAGGAGGGGTGCCCCATGAGAGTTTGTTTTCCTCACAAAACAAATCAACTTGCACAGATGCTTTCCCAGCCAAAAGCCATTTCGAAGGAGACACACACGGTGACAGCATCCACCTGCCCAGTCCCGGACTGGGAGCCTGCCCACAGCGAGACACACACAGCATCGACGGCCAAGACGACTTTGTGATGAGCACCACTGAGAAATGAGGCCACCAAAGAGGTTTCAGTGCCACGTCGAGGGACTAGACAGCCCCACGCGTCCTCTAGGTCAGTGCCAGCTCCTCAGTCCCCGCAGTGAGAGTCACACGAGGGCTCCGTGCTCCAGCAATTCCCCCTCGTCCTCCCAGCACCCACCCAGGAGCTCTCCCCCTTACCTGAACGAGCTGGGGGAGTCTCCGAGCTGCACCTCCCGCAGGAGCTGGGAGCTTTGACATCTCGCTGCAGGGTCAAGGTCGGGGCCCAGGGCTGGAACAAAGGACAAAACAGTCAGAAATTCTGTTTTGTTCTCCAAGGAACTGCCATAGCACGGAGCCCAGGGTATGCTCAGACCTGCCGGCATCCCTACAAGTGATTTTACCCAAAGAAGTAAACACAGTTTCTCTGCAAATATCTCCTGAACTTCTCCTGAAGATATCTTGTAGGGCAAAATAGATTGAATCCTAAAATAGGAGCCACTGAAAAAGTAAGAATTGCTACTGCTTTAAAAAAAAAAAAGTCATCATCTTGAATGCTAATACATAAAATCTTCAACACGCTGTAGCCACACCACAGATTAATTTCAGCACAGAGATTATGTTAATATACAAAAAAGAAGTTGTGATATTGAGTTAGATCAAAGATTTTTCATTTTATTCACTGTCTTTGGCACCAGTCAGTAATGCCTGTTTCAAAGCAAAGTCAAAGGCCTCTATAATGCACTGAGTTGAGCAGTAATTATTACAGAGAAAAGCATAAAGTTTAGACCAGAGCATCGCTTGATCTTGATCCAACATGAGCTGCTGAAAGCATCGGGTGTTTGATGAGGAATGACAAAGTCCCCGTACGGCCAACGCTGCTCCTTGCGAAGACCTGAAGTTTTTCCTCCCTAACCCGGGGAGAAAACCAGGCAGCAGGTCCTTGTTCCACCAACGTGACACGAGCTGCTCCCGCAGAGCACGGAGGCAAGCTATTACTTTTTACTTTTTGTTTACACCACACGGAAGTTTAACCCCACTGAGATAACAGCTCGGGAGGAGGCGCAGGAGAGGCGGGGGAGCACGTTCACCTGCTGTCGGAGGAAGCTGAAGCTTTCAGCATCCTTCTGCCACTTCGTGCCGTGTTTACTCAAAAAGCTGTGAACCGTTTAAGCCTTCTGTGCTCTGACTGGGAGGACACGCAATCAGACGGGAAGGAAAACACTTCCAGAAGCGAGCCCTTATGGATGTAAAACATCAAGCCGGCGAACGCTTCAGCCATCCAAGGACACCCAGGCAGGGACTGAGGGTGGGACGAGCAGCCCCGCAGAGCCCTCACAGCAGCCAAGCCCCCACCGTGCTGCAGCCTGGCTGAACCCACGGCTCCTTCCCCAGCAAACACCATCTCCTGCCCTCAGCGCCGACTGCCCAGGCTGTTGCGGAGATGCCCCCCCCGGCAGCAGCCGGCAGCCCTCCTGGGGCTGCTGCTTTTTGTTTTGGACTGCCTTCCCCGACAGCCCTGGCATGCTCTCCAGAAAAGCAACAAGGCCATTAAGGTAACTCTCTGGGGAGGGCACTACATAACCAGGCTGCCAGGGGCTGTGTTTAGGACTGCCTGCTCCCAGCAGCGGAGCTGGGACTT
>NW_009736272.1:19736-20026 GCF_000703405.1 Apaloderma vittatum | reverse complement strand
GTATCCAGCCACCCCCCCGCCACATACACATGGCAGAAGGTCTCTTTCCACCAGAGATCAATATGCTTGGCCCAAAGAGGCACACTAAGTATAGAAACACTAAGCTTTATAGGTACATTGGAGCTGAATGAACTAAGCTTGATGGTCTCTTGGGAGGCCGATCTCCAACCAGACCCGTACATCACCTCCTCTCGCACTGTAACCACCTCTTTCTCTCCCAGAAAAACCTGGGGGTTTTTCTCCTATTTCTAGAGCCTCCCAAAGCCACGGCAGCTCTTTGCCTCAACACA
>NW_009736272.1:0-19616 GCF_000703405.1 Apaloderma vittatum | reverse complement strand
CAGAGCCCCCGGCACCGCCAGCACAGACTGTGCCCCGGCAGGGCTCTCTGCTCAAACCTGCTCGGAGTTAAAATTAATATCTTCCTAGAATATTTACTATCAAGCAAAGAAACACTTAAAAGATGCATCATTCATCTTTTACAAATGGAAATAAACATTCAAAAAGACCTTTCTCGTTAAGCACCTTAACCCATGAGAGAGAAGCCCGTCGTACTCTCCAGGGAGCTCAGCGTCCTCCCACGACTACAGGGGAAGGCGAGCAGAGTCTCTGGCTGTTTGGGAAGTGCCGGGGCGGGAGGGTGATCACCAAACCGCCCGCAGGTGAGCGGCTCTGCGGGGTGGGGGTGCCCAGGTGCTCGGGGGAGGTTTCCTCCCCTAGACAGCCCACCCCTCTCCATCTCACACAGTCACAAAACTTTCAGTCAGGTTTGCTCAAAATAAAGAGCAGAGAAATGCCAACGGTGGGAGAACCTTAGCAAATTGCAGAACAATCGCTCAGCCCTTGACCATATTGGTTAGTGATACTCAACGCAGGCTGTGGTTAAGCGAAAACGAGCGGCTCGGCTGCACCCCAGCCAAACTGCTGGCGCATTGAATAGCACCAGCTCTAGCAGAGGAAACGCAAACGGCTCCCTGCAAGGGAGTGGGACACACGCAGGTTTCGGGGTTTGCCAGTTCTCAAGGTATCGCCGGGGATTAAACAAAAGGTTTCATCGTAAATTCACAGCACAGGGCCATGCTATCACCTTGCTGCCACAGCAGCAGAACCAACATTTCCAGGCTGAGTGGGAGACTGAAGACACACACACACAAGACCTAATTCTCTGCTGCTCCCTCACATGAGCGCCCGTCCCTGCCGCAGCGGGCTGCGGCCATGTGGTATCTTTGCAGTTACACCCTCCTCAAGCTTCTCGCCTTGATTTTTTTGCCAGCGAAAACAAAGGCAAATTGCAGCCAGCATCCCATTGTTCTGATCTTGCTCTGGCTGCAGGGACAAGATTTCAACATAGCAAGAATAATATATACGTTATAACTTCCCCACACGTTTCTCTTAGGAAAAGCACAACGAGAGTCTTGCTTTCCAGGACAGCAGGATTTGTCTCCAATTTTTCTTTTTGGAAGGCTCTCTCAGCATTTGCTTTGCAATATGTAAGTTTGTTGCTCCTCTGCATTGCTCAGAAGCATTATGAGTTTTAATTAGCAGGTTTTCAGTCTTTCTGGCTCATTATAACAACAGACAAGAAATCAGAGTTAAATTAATAAATCGAATTTCTCTCCTAAATTGCTGTTGGGCAGGACTCAGAATGTTTTTAATATGTGTAATTATGTTCACAGATCTTGTCACAAGCAGCAAGGCTGAGCCCAGCCCCACCGTGCAGAGAGGCTGCGTCCTTGGAGAAGACAAAGGAACACTGGGGAGCAGAAAGAGTATGAAAGGCATAAATCCATGAACCTTTAAGTGTTTTCTCACTGTTAAAAGTCTGAATATTAAACGTGATTCCTTCTCCAAACATTCCTCCATCAGGTATGCGTTTCTGGTCACGTCAATGGCACCACAGGATATTTGCATAAATTAAGATTGACAGGGTTGGGATTTCCACTTAAAATCACTTTTCTGCTGTTAGAACCAACGTAACGATTGCAGGACTTTATTGGCATTTAATACAGACAGGAAAGAGACGTTTTCCGTGCTGACCCCCCTTTAGCAGGTCGCCCATGCGGTGCCAGCCCCTACCGCTTCCCGGCCCGCCCCCCCCCCACCTGCCTTTAATGGGCACAGCGCTGCCAAACTTCAGAGGAATCTACAATTCCTTTTTTTTTTTTGCCTTTAGCTCTAACAGAATAACCAAATAGATGCAAAACTGAGCAGTTACTGTGACAACTGTCTATCGCGTTCTCTACAGCACACACGGCTTCTCACTTTCCCTCTCTGTTTTGCATTATTTACAAAGCACGGCTCCAAACAATTCCCTTAATAAAGTGCGACCAAAATAATGACAACTTTCTGCTTTTGAAAATACAACATTTGCTGTCCTCTTCAGTGGCATACACGGGCTGGAACAGGAAGGGGCTGAAGACTTGCTCTTCTCCCACTTGTTTACCATCCTGCCTCCAGCAACAGCTGATACCTGAGTGCCCTAGAGAATAGATAAAAATGTATGTTCATGTATGGTTACTGCTGCCAGAGAGATAGTGCCTCTGGCTAAATGTACAGTGCTATTTCACAAAGGAAAACTACCTTTTCTTTCACAGCGTTCAGAAAGGCAGCTGAGAAAAAACGATGTGTATTAAAATATATATTAAAAGAATATGAAGCAAAAAAGCACGCCCGCAAACTGCTCGTAATTCTAATGTGGTTTTTTCTCTAATAAGTCAGAACAGTTACAGATTGAATTTTCACCCTGAGATGCCAGATGAGGAAGGCTTGTGCTGAGATGCTGAGGAGAACAATTCCTCTGCTGCAGGAGCTGCTCTGGGGACGTTCAGATTGGAGGGGAGGGCAGGACAGGACGCCCTCAGGGAGCGCCGAGCTCCACGGATGGAGCAGACTGGGTTGGCATGAGCCTACGGGACGGAGCTTAGAGGTTTCCAGACGTACCCATGGGGCAGCCCACGGGGTGCACATCTAAGCAGAGCTTTGGCCAGTTGCAGAGAAACGACAACCTAGAGGGCAAACCCTGTAGAGTGCCAGCGCTTTGGTGCTCCCAAGAAAGGCTTTTTGCAGGGAAGGGGGTCTGGAGGTGCCGGCAGGGGGAGATGTGCTTTCTTGCCTTTCAGAAAGTTTTTCTGTTTATCTTTCTCCTTGCCCTCCCATGCGGCTGCAAACCAGCCTTTTGAAAACAGACATCCAGCACCTCAGACTGACAACCGAGTGCTTGAATCTTGTCACAATATAAGCCCCGAGTACTTCACAGCCGGAGGAAAATAATGCCATTAATACAGCAAAGGGATCGAGATGCATTAGCTGCACCCAAGAGAGGGCTCGCACCGCACATCTTAAGCATCCGAGGCAGCAGACGGGAAAGCAGCACTGGAAGGGGTTTGACAGGCACGTCTCTCCCCTCTCCGCTCCATTTAGGAAAGCTCCGAATCACACAGCACAATAGCAAAGGAGCCATCCTACCCCCGAGAAGCACTAAAGGAGCCCAGGTTTCTTTCTTCTGCTTTGAGTAGGGAAGGCCCAGCGGGAAGGGCTGCGGCACTAATTGAGCGAGCGCTAATTGCTTCAGCGGGTGAAGTGACCCGACAGCCCAGCCCGACGCGACGCTCCCCTGCGCGCGGGGCAGCTCCTCAGCACGGGCTCTGCAGAACCGTGGGGTTTCACCTTCTTGGTTCAAAGCTCAGCAACAGAAGTGGTTGAATTAATTCTTCCCTTATGGAGCAACAGGTTGAGGGACGTGGACTGAGGAACCAGGAAAATAAGAGTGAACCATCACCTTCCAGATTTCAAACCTTCAGAACTGGAGCAAGTTTAAACTTTGGAGGTTTAGCCTCTAAAACCGGTTGTTTCACGATCAGGAGTCAGCTGAAGGGAGCAGCGTGCGTGAGCCTCACAGGCAGGTTCCCTACGGATTACGTATATCCAACATCTGGAGGATCCTGGAGCCATTTGCAGCCTCGGCATCAGTGCCTGTACTTGTCGCGCGGTTCACATCTCGTTTTGACGCTGAAGAAGAGGAGCACCAGTGCACTAGTTATTGCTTGAGAGGGGACCATAAAGAGCATATTGCTAAGAGGTTTCTCATTAGTAGCAGAGAGCTGGAGATCATATGATTCATCATCCCCTTTTTGGAAAGCTCGCAGAGTATGGAAACAGTGCAAATACAATTCCAGTTGCCGCAAAACACCGTGCCTTTGAACATTAGCTTTGCTGGGCAGTAATAATAATCTCCATTTATTTTATTTAATCCTTTAAGTGCACAAATGCAAAATGGTTCTGTAAGTACCTAGAGGATAAATGAGGTTAAATCATTCATGGGCAGTGGAATCAAGTCAGGCTCATGCTGGTGTTTTGCACATTCAGCCCTCTATCGTTTCTGCCAGAACCATTACTAAGCAATCAGCTTTAAACATTTCAGACCTTGGTGGCAGGGCTTCTGCGTAAAACGTCTGTCTGCTTTTACTGAAATCCAACTCCTCATTATAAAAGAGCTGCACAGAAAAGATAAAATGTAATAAACACACCTCACTGAAGACTAATTGCACTGGAATTAGGAAGGAGCTGCAGGGTTTTGGGAAAGAGACTTATTTTCTCAGAGCTCTGGAAAACCAGACCTGCTCCGAGCTCAAACCTCCCCGGGTCCCTGGCTTACCTCCATCCAGTCCCGATCGGATGGAAGAGATGTGAGAGCTGCCAGATGCTTCAGTTCATCGCAGTCACCATCTTAATGTAAATTTACAGTATGAAAATTGGGAATAATTTAACACCTAGGAATGGAGAGATGAAACAAAAGCCTGAGAACCTTGGCAGCCTCTTTGAAAGCAAAGGAAATGTCACAACTCTCTTTAACTGCGTCTTTATTTTTGCGGCAAATTACAAGTCCAGGTTCAGAAGTGTTTTTGTTCTGCCATTCTGCTGTGACAGCATGTGCTGGCAGCCTCTAATTCATTCAGGAAAATCCACAACAGAAGTGAAGAAGAAAAAATGACAACAGCTTTGTGCAGCTCCCGTTCCCTCCCTGCCAGGCAGCTGCAAACACTGACTCTCGAGGTAAAGGGGTTTTAGGACTTCTTCAGCCCTTCTTGCTGCTCCTCTTGTCTGAGCCTCTGGATGTTTTCCTACAGACGACCCAAACCTGAATCCCCACGAACTCCTGGGTTCACCTCCCAGCTCCTTCTCTCACCTAACAGCCTCCTGTGCCTGATCAGGCCAGATGCAAAGGGCAAATCAGGTGCACGATAATTAACACAGAAGATGTGTGCTGTTGCTGCAGCCGAGATTAATGCTATATGTTTTTGGAGCCCTCAGGGATAGAGGTTCTGGAAGCCTGATATATGGTTATTATTCTTTTAAAGGAAAATAGATTTACCTAATTTACAATCAGTTCTGATGGTGGGAGGAGGAATTTAATTCTTTTTCTTTTGATAAATACACTGCAACTTTTCTATAATCCCATTAATCTGACCCCCTAGGGGAAATTTTGCTGATCCATCATATTGTGGCAATCTTAATTCCCTTAGCGCCTCCAGGCAGCAGAAATGGATTTCCTCACGCTAACCTCTCCCGCCTCTGAAACTTCCAAGGGAAGTCTCTCTGGGGAATTCAGCTCTTGTCCACTGGAACGAAATCGTGTCTGTGGAGGCTGGAGCGAAGGTGCTGCAGGGAAGGACTGCGGTGCCTTCACGCCGCCTTCCCGTGGGGACGCTGGAGCCCTGCAGGTCCTCTTGTCCCCTCCCTCCCCGGCTGCTCGTGCAGACAGACACCACCCAACACTCTTCTGTTCAAAAGCAACAGGGAAAGAACATCTGTTGAAAAATAAATGCAGGACTAATTACATATGATTGAGGATTTTAAGTTGCTATTTTTAGCTCCGTGTTAAAAAGATGTGATGAATCAAATATCTGTGCTCAGCACTTCGCTCCAGAAGAGGAGCCGAGCACCCACTGCCCGACCTGCCGAGAGGGAGCCCAGAGGGCAGGGCTGGAGCTGGGCATCCTCAGCGGCGGGGCAGATCCAGCGGAACCAGCAGCTCCTTTGAATAAGAAAGTGCCTATTTTTTCCTCCAGTACAAGCGGGAGCAGGTGAACATCAAGGCTCCCTTCACTATGGAGTTTACTTCAGGTCATGCTGCTGGGGAAGATCCAAGCAGCGTGCCGCCGTGACACACCTGAGGGCGAGCGGGAAAGGGCCTCGTGCATCACCCGAAGGCGGACGGGTCCCACGGAAGGATCCCAGGCTCTGATCCCGCACCAGCGCCATGACATCACTGGCAGAGAATCACAAGGAAACCTTGACAGAACAGGTTTTCATCTGCTGCATTAAAAAGGAAATGGGCTCCGTGGGGTTCTTGGAAAGGGGCAGCGAGCGGAGGGCTGGCAGAGCTCGCAGGCACGGCCCAAGCTGCAGAGCAAGAGCCAGCCCAGAGTATTTAAAGAACAAAGCTGGAGCCACAAGAGGAAGGTGGGGACAGTTCAGGTGCCTGCCAGAAGAGCAACGAACACCTGGTGCAAACGCCCACGGGGCTGCCCTAGCCCGGCAGGATGCTGCCCTGCACCCCCGGGGGCTGTGCCCAGGGGGGCTGGGGACCCCAAACCATGTCTGGGCTGTCACTGGGCTCTCGGGGGGGCTGCATGGAGCCCCCGGCACCCAGCCATGAAGGCCTAGGGGAGCAGCGTGGGTTCCCCACGCTGGGGAAGGCAAATCATGGCTGCCCGAGCTGCTCATCCCGCTGCATAGTCCCTCCAACCCCGAGAGCTCCTTCATAACCGAGGGAAGAGCGAGTAACGCGCCATCAGAAGAAAGAAAAGCAGTTTTTCACACTTAGTGCCCTTGAATTGGCAGAGTGAGACATCATGTTTTACATTAACTTCATAATAATTACAGTTATTACTGAATTCATGTATACCAAAGAGGTTACAGCTCCTTAGGAAAGCTCATAATGTTATTAATGGATATGACAGTCCATTGGCGTTATCGTGTAACAAGCCAGTTCAAACATGTTTTGATATTAAACAGCACATCTCCAAAAACTCACGGACCTGTACATGGTGGCCGGGAGCGATGGCAGCTGCACACATCTGGCACGGACAGAATTGTCCTCTGGAACAGCTACGTCAGGAGGCACTAGTGCCACGGCCCAAGAACAGTAACAAGTGCTGCCTTGATTTAAAGCAGCGAAATTAAAAATGAAGATTATTTTAATACAGAGGAACGGTGTGAGAAATGAAGGAGTTGTTGCTGGCTGTGGAGTACTGAAGGAAAGGAAAGTCTTAAGAGACAGTAGGGAATCGCCCAGGCTTTCCACATGATTAATTGCCAAGACTTAATTTCTATGGGCATGCCTTCGCATCAGCACACAAACTTTTCCATCAGATTAAAAGAGGTGACCCGTCCACAGAGCAGCTGTTACTGTTGCTTAAAGATCCAGAGAGCAGCTGAAGAAGCCAGGAAAGGGGATTTTCTCACCGGCAGGCTGAGCAGGCAGTGGCCAGGGAAACCCTCGTGCGAGGGAAAAGGCATTTCAGGACGAGGATGGGCAAAGCCCAGGGTGCTGCAGGGCTCACCATGTCTCCCCATGCCCATCCTGCCCGAGGGCACAGCCCAGCGCAGGTGACGAGCGGGTTGTGGGAGCAGGAACGGAGCCTCACGCGTGCGGTGTCACAGCGACATAAATTCAGATGGGGCCTATAACCTCACATTGATTTTTACTGTAAATCTAATACTTGGAGCCTGCCATCAAATGGATTGTTGCACATAAAACCCAACCACACACATGACAGGAGTAAAATTAGACAGCGGGTCTATTCCAGGTCTGTTGCAATTTCCTCCGTAACGTCAGACTACAGTAATACATACATATTTCAAAAAAATTAAATTGCTATTAAACTTTCTGACCATCTTTGTAAATTAACCTCTCTTTCATCTCGGCAAGAGTTGGCTTTTGATTTAGCAGGAAATAATTTTCTGAGCAGTTTCCAGACGCCTTCCATTAGGCGTTTGGGCTGTGGTCAGTGAGCCCGAGCTCGGAACAGATCCCAGCTCTGTGCGAACCAGCGGCTCATCCGCGCTGCAAACGCTCCTCTGCTTCCCTTCCTCTCAAGGTGAAGCTCACCCCTGGGACAGCCCCCATGGGAAGCGCTAACTTCATGGAATAATTACGCCTGAATCTTCGCTTTTGCCTTCACGGCTTCAGCCACAGCCCAGGAGTCCCCAAGCTTGGCCGCTGCAATCAAGGGGAAAAAGCAACCCCAAAGGGGTGGACTTTTTGTCTTTTTTCTTTAACTGTGATCTTTCACATGAAAGCTTTGGCCCACGAGCAGACGAGGCTGTGTCCAAACCAGGTGAACCCTCCTCTATCCAACATCAACAAAGCCCTAATTGAGAGATCAGTTCGGAAGCCGCCTCTTCGCACCGTTTGGAGAGCTGACAAAGCCACCTGGAGGGGCTGGAAAATAAGTTCTGCCTCATTACAAAAGGAATTACATCTAAATGAAAAACAACGGATAATAAGAGCCTCAAAGTGCCTGCAGAATGCTGCCAACCAGACAGGTAATCCAATGATATATAGCACACACCACGGCTCTGACAAGGGTCACCCTTAATTATTCAGCAACTGAAGGAGCTGAACTCATTTCCCCAAAGGCTTAAATGTTTTTTATTATGATGTGTAAATTCCAGGGCAGAGAATGAGCTGGCCAGAATCTAAGAATTGCATCTCTTTGATAGATTAAAACTGAAAGAATCATATATAGAGAAAAGCAGAGGCTTTTCGTTAATTTTTGGAAAAGATTTCTGGAGTCAGGACACCCTTCAGACATTCCCCTCCCCTTCTGTTTGGCTGTAGCTGTTATTAAAATTTTAATGGCCTAGACTGCAAGAGATGTATTAACTCTGCGCAGGGCTCCCAGCAGCCGGGAAGAGCACACTCAAGAATACGCACTTTTCCCAATTTCTTCCACAAGTAAATTTAACCTCGACCCATCTTCTTCAGTTTTGGGGTTTTTTTAGTATTGTTCTTTTAACCTGAAAAAAATATGATGTTTTCTTTCAAAGCTGAATGTCCCCCCCAGATTTGTTTCCGAGTTTTTGATTTTGTTGATTTTCAATCTAAGTGACACAGTGGTTCATTTTTCAGGAGTCAGTATTATTTTTAAAGTAAATCTTACTAATATTTTTTTTTAAATGTTATTTCAGACCTTAAAAATGTAGATGTTGCATTTAATAAATACCAATAGTCCGCGTTTTGACTTTCTGAAAAACGTTTCTAAGATTCCTACACGCTGAAATGCTTTGACAAACGCAACATGAATTCACAAGTACTTTCAGCTGATTCAAACTTGTATTTTTTTCAGCAAATAAAACATTCAGTCGAAATGTGGGTTTTTTTTTTTCCCCCAACTCTAATGTTTGTCCTGTGCCTCGGGGTGAATTTCACTCCGTGTGAATAACAATGCGCTGCAGACAAGATCAATAAAACTCATATTTCATTTTATTCACTGTCATGTTCCCAGCGAACCTGGTGCACGGCTGTGGCATTACCGCACCGGGCTCGCAATGGATCTTTAATTCTGTCGGAACGAGGAGCAAATTGCCTTTTAAATCCTGGCTATAACCCCAGCTCTGCCGGCCAGCCCACAGAGTGCTGGAGCGGGGACGCGAGCTGGGTCCCCCCGGTTTGAACTCCGGCAGCTACATCGCCCCCAACTGCAACTTTTTGACTTGTTTTCCCCCCAAACCTCACAGCCGCAGAGGAATTCGCTGCTGTTGGATCACCAGGCAAAGCGTTATGAAATACTTCCTGTTTAGGAGAGAGCTGCCCACGGCGCAGATCCTGCTCCCCGAGAGCGGGAGCTCACAGCCGCACCCGGCTTCCATGGCTTTGGCTGCTTCTTAATATAAAATAATTATTTAAATGAATAAACCAGCCAGTGCGCTTGGACCCAACAACCTTACAAGTGCAAACTGCAGCAGGAAAGGCTGTTCCAGGGAGGATCCCATAAATCCGTATTTGCCGAGGGAGGATTTTGCATCTAGATTGGTTTTGCCTTTAAAAAGGCCACTTCCAGAAAGGTGCTTCTGCTCAGCATCCTCGCAGAGGATCGACACCGCGCTGCTCAGCGGCTGCACCACACCGTTATGATGACATTACAACACGTTGTAGGGAGCTGATCCAGACTTTCTGTGTTTTTAGGACTCTTGTGAAGACTAGTGTTGTAGGGAACCGCAGCGAACTCAAGTCAAACCGCAGAAGCCGGTAACGGAGAAAGACCCTCGACGTTGGCCCGTAGGTGGGGGCGCAATGAAGGACTTCTCTCCGTACCGTGGTTTGCTCCGGTGAGGGAGCAGAAAAAGAGCAGAGCCAGAAGAAAAGCAAAAATTGTTCCCAGGTAATTCTGGCCCTGAGTGGGAAGGGAAGAGCCGAGCGTCCTGAAGATCCCCTGCTCTTGGGTGGGCACAGCAGTGCCACAGCCCTTTGTGAGAGACCAAAGATCTCTCTGCGCTTTTCTGAACTGCTCCCAAGTTATATTTTTTTTTTTTCAGTCTGTGCTTTAATCCTCTGGTGCAAATGGCATCCAGCCAACTGCTTGTATTTCAGATTCCAGAATAATTTGTGTAATTTTTGTAACTCAGTAGAGTGACTGTTCTTAGCCTGTATTCCAAAAAAAATTAAGAGAAGTAATTGCAAGGTAGAGTAAAATAACGTAAGCACGCTTTAATTCTGCAAAATCTAGCGAGTTAAAGCTCCTTTTTCTAAGTGGCACCCAGTGCCATTAAATTAAGTGCGCAGACTGAAGGTGTGTTTGTCCAGCATGCTGCTGAAGAGAAGGTTTTCTGAAAGCAAAGAATCGTGTCTACAGGAGCTGACTTCAGATTCAGGTCTGCCGCAGAGCCCCGATGTTTTATTGACACCCTTCAGCAAGCGACATTTCTCCAGCGAGGGCTCAGCCAGCGGAGATGTCAATAGCCAATTTGTGCCTTGTTAGAGTTTACACTTGTTTACTGGCATTTAACTAGACCAGACAACGATGCTAGGAATCTGGGAGGGAAACGGTCTGAGCCAATAGCCTATCTTGTCAGGAAATTAATTTGCCTCTGGTTTTTGTGCCCCAAACTGCGGAGATTATCCCTTATGAGAGGACTGGCACTGCTGAAATGAAATGAGTAACGTGGAGCAGTCAGCAGCTCCTCCAGCACAGACCCCGTTCGGCGTTAATTTACGGCTCACACTGGACATCTAACAAGCGCCTTTTATCACAGAAAATTTTAAAAGGAACAACGTTTTCTGACATAAATGTCTCTGCTAACGACAAAGACCAGAAGTAGCTTGTGGCCAAAGAATAAATGTTTTTCTAAAGCTTAGCAACAGCTCATGCACTGAATGTCATCATCTGCCTGGGAAGGCCAGCCCTGTGCTGTCAGGATTATGTGAAATTATCCCAAGTCCTGTTTGCAATGTTTTTTTAGCTGTGCATCTTATCCTTCTGTCTGAAGGTCAACTGAGAATTATCCACCCCTACTTTTGTTCATGAATAGAGGCTATGATTAAAAGTCAGGAGGCACTAACTACAGTTATTTAGTATTCATAATACTTGTTGTTGTTGTTATTATTATTATAGCACATTTGAAAATTTCTGGAATTTAACTCCGTGCAGAGAAATCGGCGCATTTTGCAGCGCTGGCTGTCAGCAATACTGACTGGTCCGTGGGCCAAATTCTCCTCTCTTCTGCTCTGATATTCCTCTGCACTGGCTGCTAATGCTATTATCTGGATTTCCAGGGGGGTACACAGGAGCAGAAGGTGGTCCAATACAGACAGTCGATCTGGCAACATGAGTCATCCCTGTAAAATGCTGGTTTTATAAAACCCTTATGTGCACTCACCAAACACCTCGCTAGCACACAGTCTGCTTTCAGGCCAAGCGCACATTCCAGCAGACAGAATTCAGTTCACGTTTTCAAGCTTTTTCTTACGCTTACGAGGGCAAGAAACAAGATTTAAACAAAAGCTGAGAACCTAACCTCACCCTGTCCTCTCAGTTAGTTTCCAATTTTCCAAATCTTGGGGGAATACGGTGCTCAGCTCCTCTGCACATCTCCACCACGGGAACCTTCTGGGGCACTGATCACCTGCACCGTGCGGAGCCGTCCGCGGGCAAGAACTGCTGTATTTTCTGTTCCTATTGCTGCTGCTTTGGTTGGTAACTGTAACACAAGTGCTTATCAGCAGCTATGTTCTTTCTTGGCTTATATCATTTATCTGCTCCCTAAGTTGCTCACGAGTGGCTTTCCAGACTTACTGTGACATCAGATGTGCGCGCACTTGAAGAGACGCGGGAAGAGCACAGCCAGCCCCCGACCCGGCTTTAGCAGGGCTCGGATAAGTGATACAGACCACAGGTTTCATTGTTTTCACATGCTTCCAGCCCTACTTAAAACCCGAAGTGCTGTTTCTGTGTTATTTAATTTTTGTTTAGAACCCTAGATGTTTGTTTTTTCTAGCCATGGAGCTTGTTTTCTCAGACCTGGCTCTGCTGCAGGATCCCTCAGAGGATGTGGAGCCACAACAAGCACCTCGATGGCACATCTATTCATACATCTAGTTGTACTGGCTTAAGCAGCAAATAATTGTAATCATTCCCTTCTCCTCACTGCTGTCCCTACGTGAAGAAAGGTTTGCAGCTGTTCCCAAGCAGTTGCCTGCAGAGCTCTGGGGCAAAAGGGCTCCACATCCCAGGGCGGCAGCTCCAAACACCTCGTGACAACCTTTGTTATCAGCTGGGTCTAAAATCCACATTTTAGCAGAGGCTGGGATGCTGCAGCTGGCTACAGGCCAGCAGAGCACTCGGAGCGTGCGCTTACCTTCACGCGCGCTCGCAGACCCTCGACTCGCCGCGTCCTTTAGGACCCTCACGTGCTTAAATATTTCTGAGTGGGAGCCAGAACGCCCCGAGGAGTCAGTCCCCAGCAGGGCTGAGCACCAGGGTTTGTCACAGAGCTCCCTCAGCCCCCCTGGCTCCGCACCTCTACAGGCCAGCAGAGCACTCGGAGCGTGCGCTTACCTTCACGCGCGCTCGCAGACCCTCGACTCGCCGCGTCCTTTAGGACCCTCACGTGCTTAAATATTTCTGAGTGGGAGCCAGAACGCCCCGAGGAGTCAGTCCCCAGCAGGGCTGAGCACCAGGGTTTGTCACAGAGCTCCCTCAGCCCCCCTGGCTCCGCACCTCAGCGGGATTAACCCACCCGCCACAGCCCGAGCCACCCCCAGACATCCCCAGAGATCAGCTTCCCAGGAGGGGCTCTGGAAAATAAGCAAACATGGGAGTCCAGTGAGCAGATTGACCAGTTCCTCTGCCTGCATGTTTGAGCGCTTTACATGATTTATCTGCTCAGAAAAGGATTATTTTTGAGCCTCCCCCTTGCCAAAAAATGTAAGCCTTATCAAACGGAAATCAGAATCTATTCTTCGGATCAGCAGTCCAGATCAAAGCCGAGGTGGAAAGGAGGTCACGTAAAATGCAGACGCTTTCATGAATATCTGCCTTGTTTTTCCTTCAGCTTTACATCCCAAGGTCTGATCCTGAACACGCTGCCGAGCGCCTTCGCACGGAGCTGCACACTGCCAGCTCCCAACACGGGCAGTAACACGGCCGGGGGAACAAGGTACAGTTTTATTTGGCTTCTATATCAGATTGCAAAATACTAAAAGCCCCATCTCATTTCTTTCTGCTGGTTTATAACAGCAATAAAGGAATTGCCAGATCCAAACTCCTAATCACCCGCGCCACTTCTAACCCAGAAGAGTTTTACCCCTGTTCCTCAGCTAACTCCTCCACGCAGGCGAAGGCAGGATTTCAAGGAGTAGATCTTTGCAAGAAACAAACAAAATGTGGAAGAGGTTCTCCAACACCTTGAATACTGAGAAAAAGAGGAATTGTACGTGCCTCCATTTGTGCCATCAGCAGAAATAAAGAGCTGCTTCTCTCTCAACTGACTGTTCTGAGAAACTGGGCAGCATCTGCAAACTCAGAGTTATTCAAGCAAGAAGTGGCGTCAAACTGTGAGGTTTCATCAATACCAAAGCCATCATTTGGATTGAACTCTATCTGAATGCTATTACATGGATTTATCGCTTGCCATTTAAACATTTCCTACGTTCCTATTTAAGCTGGCTTGTATTATGCCCTGCTACATCATTCTAGATTGTGCTACTTTTTGCACATTACTCCTTACACAGAGAAATACTACACACAATGTTAAATAATGCATTATCTAACCATTCAGCTACCATGAATGTTATCTTATCTAATTTTAAAAAGCAGTTAGTGTAACTGATTCCTGGGCGAACAGTACGAATTTCCATTCTAGAGAGCTTCCCAGCTAGAAACACGTGCACAGTGATTCTGAAAAATCAAATTCTTTTTGTTTCCCAGCTTGTCACCCAATACAAAATCAGAATTATTGATCAGTTTGACCCTGAATTTTGCTACAAGGAAAACCAGTCATATTTAAAAGTGTGTCTTGATCAACCTCATCCCTCCCTGTAACAGAGGTAAAATTGTGTTCAACATCAATACAGCCTGCACGTTTGGTGATAGCACACATTTTCCTAGCAGACGCAAGCAGCCCAGCAGTCATTATCTTTTTACACTGCAAAGCAAGCAGGATCATGTTTCCATCTGTGCGATCTTCAGACATTTATCATTTTGACAAGTCAAGTGAGGGAAACCTGCGCTGGTTGGTGCTGGGAAAGCTCCACTCTCCTCGGGCTTCGCGTCCCAGCTGGAGATGGCCACCGCCCCCCGCCCCGGGGCCACCGCGCGGGCTACGAGCTCTGCGGCCAGATGGGACCTTGGTAAGAAACCAGAAAACCATAAATAAGGCAAGGTCTGCTTTGTTTCAGAAACTGAGGGTCTTGCAAGCAAGCAAACATCAGCAGTGTCCTGGCAAAGCATCTGAATATTCAAAAAAACTTCTAATGAGCTGATCAGCCTGTTCAGCAGCAAGATCTCCCTCCTGCACGCACGACCTAAGAGGAAGAGAACCTCCTGCCCAGAGAGATGTTTGCATAAATATCCCTTTTGAGCTTCTTGAGAAGCTTAGATGAGAGATTTTCCATTCATGAAGTACTTAATTTGACACTGGACTACCCAAAAATACTAACTGAAATTACTTTCACACTATCAGCTACTGCTTCTGCCCCGAGCAAGTTTAAGTTAATGCATTAACAAAAGCCTTCTTTCTATATCAAAGGTCTGTGCTGAGGATTAAGATCTGAATTCCAGGTTAGCCCTTAATGACACCGTTGTGCTCCCTTTAGCTAGGAGACCACATCTTGCTACAGCAAGGCAGAAATAATGATCTTACTGGACTCAACAGCTAAAAAAATAAGGTTTTCAGCTATTTTTACCTTCAATCTGATAATTAAGCAGCAGAACACGAAGGATCCACCTCAAAGCTGCCCAAGCCTGAGGGGCAGCTCTCAGCCAACAGGACCTCCCTGTGCACCCAGGGGAGGAAAGTAACTTTTTACTCACAAATATTTTAATGTATATTCTCTCTAAGTCAAAAGATCCCAAAGTTCTCCGAGCACCGTAAGCAGAAGCAAGTAAACATTTGCATAGACTCAAAATTTAGGACTAACCTTGCAGGTCCATGATGCCCGGCCAACAGCACAACAGGCAAGCGTGGTGCCGTATAGCAGCAGCGCGTCCTCACAGCACGAGCCAGAAGCGATGCAGCAAATATGCCACACGGGCACCGTGATCCAATTAACGCCTCATCCTGCCCATCCCAGCACCCCCTGCCTGAGGCTGGAGGGCCTCAGCCACAGGGCTGGGAAAACGCTGCCCTGGAGGCTGGGAGAAGCAGCCCCAGAGCTTGCAGGGAGAAGCTGGCAGCCTTTTATCAACTCCTTCCCCAGCCCAGGCCACACTGATTGATGCTGGAACATAACGATCCCACATGGCGAATAGTTTATAGCAGGCAGGTGAGCTTGGAAAAAAAAAAAAGAGAAAGACAAGAGAAAAAGCAAGGCTGCTGGCTCTTACCAGCCCTCCCTGCCCCGTTCTGACGCACCTGTGTAAAGCACCCACATGAGGAGCCGCTGGTTTCTACTCGAGTTTGCCCAAAGCCCAGTGACCAAGGTGCAGCCCTTGGGGGGAGGAGACCCCACTGGTTCTGATGCACCTGTATACCCCACGCACCCGTCAGCTGAACAAGGACCATCTCCCAGATTTCTCCTCCCTGCCCCTGTATCTAATAATAATAATAAAAAGGAATCATAACAGCACAGGACTCATTCCCCAGACAATAGCTAGGCAGGCTGTATATTGCTGTATGGCTGTTGACTTGATTTAAAACGGACTCTTAAAAATGAGAGAACAACTCCTTAAATTTGCAGTAAATGTATAGTTCCACAGCTCTGATTTACTGGTTATGAGTCACTGAAAAACTGCAATTACAATTTATTGTATTGTTGACTCTAGTAGCAAAACCTCCAGCATCACTCCAGCTCTGGTAACCATTCCAAACCTGATAATTGAACATTAATCATTTATTTCAGGTTGCTTTGGGTTTTGTTTTTGTTTTGCTTCTCTTTAATTGGCCTCTCAACTTCCAGGAGATAATGATGATTGCTTTGATGGCGACTGGTTAACCCAATGTGTGTGAGATCAAAGGAGTGCAGTTGGCTTCTGCTTTGCTCGGTTCAGAGCTTTTTAGCCTGGCTTGACTCATAATTGCAAGAATTCCCAGCAGGCTGGAGGCAGTTCATTGCAAAAGGAACTTGCTGCAGAGCAGCCCGATAAAGAACGATGTGTAAAGTCCTGCCTGGACTGCAAGACACCAAAGTATTAGCACTAATGAGTACAGCAAAGAATTCACGGGCTTTTACAGAGCTCCTAGCTTTAAGCCAATTGTCCTAATTTCCCTCTCGTTGGCATCGCTCTGTTCCAACTTCCTCGTCCTCGTTGCCTTCTGGCAGGTCCCGAGGAGCCCCGTGCCCTCCCGCCCGCTCCAGCGCGGCTCTCGCTCTGCCCGCCCCTCCCTGCCTCGTGCCACATGCCCAGTGTCACTCGTCATCAGGAATGTTAACACGAGGCTCTCGTTACTGATAAGTTTGGACACTGATGAGGTGGAATATGGCCAATTAAGCACAATCCCTGACGAGCTGTTGCAGCAAGCAGCGTTGCAAACTGGCGTCGTTATTTCGCTCCCCGTGTGAAATGAGATCTGGAGAGCGAGCTGCGGAGTGCGCTGGGGAGAGACAGAGGAGGGCAGTGGACGTAAATCAGAGCCCTGATTCGGTGTCACTATTGCCCTTCAAGGGTCTTTCCCCTCTACTGTCATGTGTGATCTTCTCTCGATTCATTCAGGTCAGCTGAAGAGAAAATTCTGCAGCTGCTGGCTAGCTAGCCGCGCTGCTGGACTCCATCCATGGCTCTTTCCTCTTCCCTTTTGGAAAGAAGTGGCAGAATGCAGCTGCCTGTGAGGCTTTATTTCGGGTTGGAAAACCTCCAGATGTAGAGGGGGGAGAAAAATGAACACGCTGTAAATTGGAGACGGCCTTAAACCAAGCCCTCCGATTTCCAAGGCGGTGAAGGAACGCAGCAAGACAGGGACACGGGCTGTCCCTCACACACACGTGTCCCGGACAGACGGACGGACAGGTCTGAGAACCGCACACAGGGGCGAGCAGCACCCCCGTGAGCTCGGCAGCGTTCCCCAAAGCAGAGCTAACACAATCTCCAGTCACCACAAATAAATCCTCCAACACCTCCAGCACAAATAGATCCTTAACACCTCCCCGTAGGGAACCTTCTTTAAAAGGTGCTTGAAAACGAGCCGCTTTCTCCTCCAGGACTTTTTCTGGGAAGTTAAAAACTTCCCAGAGATGCTGAGAGAATCTGGGGTTTCATTCCTTACAAATCTATAAGATGCTTCAGACACTGGTTTTGCAAAGAAACTTAAAGCAGCAATGTGCTATGAAAGACCATTTATTATGGACACTTTGCTGGTTTAATACTCTGGTTTCCCTTATAAGAGAGGCCACGCAATTTTGACCCATATCCAGTTTTTGGCAGTTTTGGAGTGAGGCCCCGTCAGTTTGCTGTGCCGTGCCCGCGTGACGGGCAGGCAGGCTGACAGACGCGTCACGAGATCGCTCTTGATACTTTTGCACAACTTATGCCCTTCAGGGATATATAAATATATATACATTTATAAATATTTATACATTCTGATAACATGCTTTTTGTCAGTAAACATCATTATACCCTTTCTTTAGATGGACCCAAGGAACACCGAGCTTAGGAGACTTACCCAAGGTCTGAGAGAGTTTCCAGAAGGAGCCCAGATACATCCAAGCAGTCGTGTTTCCCAGGCTGTTTCAATCACTACACCGCATCTCTAATTTTAAGGTTACAAAGACTGATTCTTTTGCATAATCATATTAATGATCTTCCCTTAATCTGTGCAGGCATTTTCACGGGCTTGGATCCAAAGCAAGGAAACTGTTGGCACAATCTATAGGACATAATGAGACTACAAAGCTAGGATGTTATGGCAAGCTGTAATTTCAGGCAACCAAGCAAGCTTTATTACTGCAACTGCCATTCCAGAATGCTTATGCAGCGCAGCCACGAAGTCACTGGGATGTTTAGATGCAGAATTAATGCAGGACAGTGCCCAGTGTAAGGAACAAACACAAGAAATAAAACACGCTGTACAGGTGTAGGATATAAATAGAGAAGAAAATGGTAGAGCAGAAATATCAAGTGAACTATATTTAATATTGATATTTAACCAATTATAGTTTATTCCAATTGTTTCTCTGCATACGTGACTTGTTTCAATGCTGGCAGGTTCTACTTTTCAGTGCTTAAATGAGGAAAAGTTGTCAAAAAACTTTCAGTAAAGCTTATAATTGGGTAGTAGAACCTAAGGAGATATTCCTAGAAAGAGAGAGAAAGGGAAAGGCAGACAGAAAGAGCAAAAGAGGGAAAGACAGGGAGAGTTAAAGGAGAAAAAGAAAGAAACCAAGAAAAAAAAATAACAAGAGAGAGAAGGAATTTTTTCACAGCAGACTGTCTGCAGCTAGCTTACTTTTGACTTTCACACTCTATTTAAAAATACAAAATTGGGAGCATTGAAAAAGAGTTCCCAAATTAGCTTTTTAATAGAGATCGGAAGTTAAAAGGGGCCGAGTCATGGGGGAAAAGCTATTCAGGATCACAGCCAGGCCACAGCCAGCAAAGAGCGAGGCCAGAGCACGCCTGAGTGAGAAGTCGGTAACTTTTACAAAGCAATGACATTGTAAATCACAGAAAAACCTCTCATACCAGTAAAAGCCAAATGACATTTCTGGTTTTGCTTTCTTCTGAGCATCTGCAAGAGGAAAAGAGCAAGTAGAGATATCAGAAGTATTTTAAAGAGGAAGGCAGTTCTGAAGATATTTAATAAAGATGGACTCTGGATGCTTTGATTTTCTTGAATTCATACAGCCACTGAAAGTTTCTTGTAGAAGTTTCAGGATTCACTTTGCACTGAACTACTCATGTGTCCAGCATACAACTACTGCTATCCATATTCATATATGTTGCATTTGCATAACCTCATTATCCAGTCTGCAGATGCCATGGTGCAGCTCACAAACACTACCGGGGGAAATTGTTTTGGGGGAGGATTACCCGGGACCTGACACTCAGAAACAGGTATTGTTGTTTAGTAATTGCGTTGAACTGTCAGGGATTAGGCAATGTTGAGCCGCAGAACTGGATCGATCAGGCTTCTGGAATCACTTTCCACATTACATTTCCCAAACCAGGCAATCTGAGTGTTGAAAGGTTTGAGGATTTGGAGGTATTTTTCTATTTGTGTTTTTTTAATAAGGCCTTGGTTTAGGAGCTCTCGGAAGAAAAGCGCGTTACAAGGCAGGCACACAGAGTCACCTGGAGAG
>NW_009736271.1:62389-70994 GCF_000703405.1 Apaloderma vittatum | reverse complement strand
TGGTCCATCTGTCAAATCCATTTCTCTCCATCTTAGAGACAAAGATGCCATGTGGGACAGTGTCAAATGCCTTGCGCAAGTCCAGGAAAATGACATCCGTTGCTTTTCCCATGTCAACTAGCGCTGTAGCTTTGTCGTAGAAGGCCACTAAATTAGTCAGGCACGACTTACCCCTAGTGAAGCCATGTTGGCTGTCACCAACAACTTGATTATTTTTTATGTGCCTTAGTACAGCTGCCAGGAGAATCTGTTCCATGATTTTACCTGGCACAGAGGTAAGGCTGACTGGTCTATAGTTACCTAGGTTGTCCTTGGTCCCTTTTTTAGATATGTTTGTGGAGGTGCAGCAGTAGAACAGATTCACAGAGTAATTTGGGTTGGAAGGGGCTTTTGGAGTCCGTCTCATCCAACATCTGCTCAGAGAAGGTCAAATCAGCTGGCAGCTATCTCTGCAGTACATACCATGATGGCTCTATAATTCAGAGTTTTCCATTCCGTACAGCACACCTGACCTACATTACTCCCAAGAACAAGGAGCTGGCTCAGTAATTATAAGGAGTGTTTACATCCATTATACAAGGTAATTACAAACTCTTGGTTATTGGGATACCTGATCAGCCAATCATTTGATTATACTTATCTGGCATGGAAGCCAAAATGTAGTATCTCATTTTACAGATGTGCACTTAGAGCATACGGAGGACACTGTTGGCCAGGGATCACAAAATCTGTGCAGATTCAGAAACTGAGTGGTCATCTCTCAGGGCTGGCATCCTACCTGCCGTCAGCTCTTTGCTATTATTCACCTCTTAGTGTTTTTAATGGCCACCCTGCTATACAGATCATCTTTTTTCAGGCAAGGGAGAAGTAATGCAGCACTTGTGGGACACCAGCTATGTAATGGGTTCCAGTGCTGAAGCTGAAAATGGGGGGAAAATTAAGACATGGTAACGCTGCTGCTGTACACATGGTGGACAGCTGTACTAGGGATCATCAAATGAATGATTCTCCTTAAAACACAGCCCTTCTGAAAATCTAGAATGGAATCCAAATTAGTAAATGCTGGTTTTGGAAACCAGGAAAGGTCCCAGTGATCTCCACCACTGTCAGTGAGAGTTCATATTGTAATGAAGTGAGTATTGCTATAACTTGTATAAATTGCAGGCCTGGAAAAATACACTTAAAACATCTGGAATACATTTTTTTTAGAAATACAGTTCATGCAGAACGAGGGCTTGAGAAGAATTGAAAGATGATACAGTCCTGTTTTGAAAGACAAGAACAAAAATGAAAATGTTTAGACAAATGGCTCATATGCATGGCCCTCGCACTTTGATCTCACATTAAGCTGTGGTGAGTAATACTGTTCTATATATGGTCCCACTTATATATATACATATATATATGTATATATATAAAAATGGCACATAGCTAGGAAATGATATATTATTTCTGAGAAAAACAAAAAGAATATGGCATGAGTCACAGATCTATGCTAGACTTGTTCCGCTTCCTTCTGTGATCCAGTTAAACATCTCTGCAACCTGCATGTGGATGTCCTATACTCCCAGCCCCCATCCTGGGCACTGTGCTGCATACCTGCTCAGACTTGCCAAGCCAGCAAAATTAGGACTGCAGCAATATCTCACTTAATGTGAGATGATAATGGCACTTGTTCACATTGTCTCAGGCAGTACAGGGACAAGTGGATATTGGGCAAGAATTCAGGAGCTGCAAATTCCTGCAGATGCTTCAAATCACACATTGAAAATAAAGAATTCTGACATTTTAATGTGTCATTTATTTTGATGTCAATGTGTCATTAGTATGTAAAAAGTAAATCTCCTTTTAAAATCTATAGTGCGTAATATCTTGTCTGTATAACTTCTCAGTCTGGAAATCTGAATGCTGGATCTTGAGCCGATATAAATCAGTACTGCTTCATTGATTGCAAAGATAGTATAATTAATTTATACCAGCTGAATTTCTAGCTCAAAAATGCGCAGAAGCATATATATTCCCTTTCTGGTCACGTGGCGCCACTGGAAGAGGACTCATGACCTGACAGCTACCATGATTTGATACCCACATCAAAGCTTATCCTTAGGCCTTTTACTATACCCCATGAGGGCTGAACATTTGTTTCTGAATGCTTCACTGAGCTATATAATTTAGGAACATCAACAGCACATACCATTAAAACCCATCAAAAGCAAATCTCAAGCGAAGATACAAATATCCTGAGCCTGCACTTGAGGAGCTGTGTGATCTTACATTTGAGGTTCAGAAAAGATTTTTTAAATAAACTGCCTTATCTCTTAGAGATCAGACAGCATGGATGAAGCCTGGAGATGCTTTAAGGCAAGAACATTCTTTTTCTTTCATAGTGGGGTGTATCTTCAGCCAAAAGTAAAACTCATTTCAATAACTGCTACATCATTAGAAGTAAGAAGGTAAAATAAACTCCCTGGGAATTAGAAAGCATACTTTCTATCAGTAGGTTGAGTCACTTGCCCAACAAAAATCTGCTGCTTATGTACCTTCAACATGATGGTAAAATATTACGTTTAAACTTTTGACAGTTTAAGAAAATGGTCCTTTTTGCTACAGATTAAGTCCCACGTGAGTTAATTCTGTAGCCCTTTCTTCTTTACAACCTTGGAAAAAACCTGTCGGAAACAAAAATCATTGCCCCAAAATATCACGTTCACGATATATCTGGAAATTTGTGGCAGCTTTCCTCCTTCAAATTCATTAGTCTTTTCATCGAGTCTGGAGTGAGATTAAGCCTATTTCAGATCAAGCTGTTGAAAACATAAAGAAAAATATGTTTTTTTTTTTCCTTGCAAAGAGCTGCGACCAGTTTTCTTCCTGCAAGTATGAGGTTCTCTGACACAAGGGATTTTCTGACAATTCCAATGAGGCAAAGAAACTCTATAACTACATAGAGAAGAAGTAATATACAGTCCGTATTACTATTTGAAGCACAGTCTCGTTTGCAAGAAGTAAGGGACTGACTCCAGCACTGGTAAGAACTAATTGAATGGCATATGGTTTCTTCATTTGGGAAGAGACTTCAAAACTGAAAAGCAGATTGCAGCTTTACAGAAAAAAATGGTGCTGGTGCTTTCATTGTATGTAGCTTAAAACTGCTTAAGAGATACAGACTCGTCTGGATTAAGTTAAATATTTTTATTTTTATTTTAGTCCAAAAATAGAATTGCTTCAGCTCTGTTCTACTTCAGTGTTGTTCCAGTTGTCTTCATTCTTCTCCTCGAACCCACTGTTTTCCCAGACTGCTTTATGGATTTTTTGTATGGGAGGGGCAGCAGTGTAGTAGCTGGAGTAGAGCACTGAGAGCTTTGATTCCTGCTCCTAGTGCTGCTGTTGACTTTAATCCTGCTTCCCTTCTGTTTTTCCTCTGTTCTTTTATTCTCCTTCTTACTCTTTCCTGTAGCCTACCTGACATTTGGGCTTGGTGAGAAGTTCGTGCAATCCTGGTACATTGCCCAATCTTATAATTTACTAGAAATGATAAGCAGAAGGATTTCCCGACTGCTTCTGCCCGAGGAGGTGCGGCTCAGAGCAGATGGGACTGCTGAGGAGGGGAGCACTGACCATCACAACAGCATCCCACAGCCTTATCACCGTTCCAGTGATACAAAAAAGCAAGGCTTTTTTTTCCAGTGACCCCAGCAGAAAGCTGCATATGAGCTATTTTGCGTTTTCTTACAACTCACTCAGCTGCTGCAATTAAATCTAAAACTCCAAACTTCCAAAAGCAGCATGATGTGCTGTGGCTGTGGTATGTGCACCCACACATAAGATTCTGCAGGGACTTGCTCTTCTGTGTGAGATACCCAGTGGGAACAGTCTGTGTCACTGGGTTCCCTTCTGCAGCAGGGGCACTAGCATTTGAAGAATGAGGAACGCTGGAGTGTCTACCAGGAAAGAATTCCTAATTAAATCCTATTTTTAAAGGCGTAGTTGAAGAAATCAGTACAACTGTCCATTTCCTATGGAACGGGGCTAGGTTTAGCACAGCAATTTGAAGACCGAGCTCAGAATTCTTCCTGGTTTACTTCTTAGGTAATAAACCCACAAATCCCTGGGTTTCAGGTGCTACACGCTAACGAACCTTGCCTCCCTTTCCCTGCTTCCCGAAGCACCCTATTCCCAGCTGAGCCCCACTGAGCCCAGGCATCCCCATCTGCCACCGGTGGGGGAACATGGGCTGCTGGGGCCTCGCACAAGGACCCCCTCCCATTCCCACACCAGATACGTTCTGTTCTGGGGAAGCCCAAAGCATCGTGACTGTCCTACATCTGGTAGGGGTTGCCTGTTCCCATCACCTTTCACGGACACTCAAAGCCCAGAGACCTCCGGTGGCAGCCCCCAGATTCTGCCTTTCTGCAGAACTGGGCGGATGTTGCTGCTGCCTCCGGGAGCTACTCAGATCTTTTGAAGGCTCCTGCATTGCTGTTGCTTTGGTGCTGCCTGTGCATGGCAGACGTCCTGTGGCTAGGCACCAAGCTGCCTGGAGAAAAGCTTTTTTTAATGAACAATAATGCAAGCCCTAAGTGGTAGGAAACGGTGATCTGAAGAAGGTGCCAGCAGAAATAGGGTGCAGATATTGCTTGTAGGCTGGACGGCTCAATATATGCGCATATACTGAACTACAGATGCTCCCAAGTTAGCTGTGGCTTCCAGCAGTGACACAACGCAGATAAATCTGATAATTTTTTCAGGCGTATCTGAAATAGGTTTGGAATTGTGCCCTTTCCCCTCAACCATTTTGTTGTCTAAGGAAGCCTTCACTCTCAGGCAGCTGGTTATTTTGGAATAACATCTTCTAAAGTGAGAAAGGGTGTGCTGGAGCTGCCTTTGGCACCTGTGCAAGGTCTGTTATACATAAATAGTGTTCCGAAGGGCTAAACAGATAAATATTAGAGTTGTTGATGAAAGGAAGCAGTGCCAGCCACTTTTGGCCAGTGGAGCAGGAACGTGGCCTCTGGTTGAAAAGGCTTTGGATGTTTAGGGCTGGCAAAAATTAGAAGGAGAAAACACTAGTAATGATGTTGGACACATATTTGCTTCATTCATGGATAAATTAACCTTAATTACCCAATTTCTAAGTCAGCTTTAAGTGGAAGGGCCCCTCCTCACCCCCCACTGCTGCATATTTGGGGGATTAAGTTGTTTGTTTTCAGTGATAAATTAGAAACATCTGCTTCCTCTGACACGCTGGAAAGGAGGCACGTACAGCAAAGCATCCGGCCGGGCTGCTCTGACGCTGGGAGGGATTTGGTACCAGGGCGTGGTCCTGCCAAATTCTGTCCATGGAGCCCGAAAGAATCAGGCCCTTTTCCTTCTGCTCAGTGAGGCAGGGGAGGTGCAGGGTTGCTCCTGGGCTTGCTCAGGATGGTTTCTGGGGAGGTCAGAGCAGTGGTGAGCATCTCCAGCAGCCTGCACTCAGCAGAGACTTCCTTTTACGGGTGTTTTGGCAGTTCTTCCATGCAAGCGAAACTTTCTGCTATGGGATCATCAAGTCTGAATGTCAAGGAATCCACACCTCGCGCCAGAGTCGCTGCAGAGGTCGCTCAGGCATGAGCCATGATGGCAGCAAGTGGTTTGGCCACCCCTTCTGTTGAAGAAAATGGTGCTAACTGAGCGAACAGAGATGTTTTACAAGCCTGGTGTATCCCTGCAGGGGTGATACAACTTCCCGATTGCTGAGGCAGGTTGGAAAAAGCCAAGAGACACACTACATGAAAATGCTTCACGTAGGCTTTCACCTCATGCAAGAGATATGAAAAAACCCTCCTGACTACAAGCTATTATCTGCAGGAGTGGAAAACTAGGGCTGAATTCTGCCCGATACATTAATCTGAATATACCCTGGGCATCTGTGGAGCTGCACCCAAGGTGGAACCTTACAGCGCTTCCAGAAGGGGACCACAGAGATTGCATTTCACTATATTTTAAACTTCACAGCTGGATTATGCTTCTTCACATTGGAATGTTACTTTGACTTTAGTGTGGCCTGGATCTCACTGCAGCATATAAAATGCAAGGCATTTTAATACATGCCCTGTTGAGCTTCAAAAGCAGATGTTTTACACACACCAGTCAGATTTTTTTTTGCAGCCTTTGGCAATCAAAACTCTCGGACAGCAGCCCTGATCTGCAGGGACAGAGCCCACCTGCAGAAAAGGAGAAAACAAGATGTTGGGTGGTTTGTAACAAGCTCCTGTTCCCAAGATGCCTTCTTTTCATGCTTGGATATCTTCTCTGTGTGAGTTTCAGGATTATGTGCATGTAACCAAGATTTTCCAATCATTTACTGGGTCTATCAGAGCAAGAAGCCCTGGGCAGGTTCAGTGCACGCTCTCAGACTGCCTGCAGTACAGGCCCTACAAGCTGGACACCTCCTGGTAGAGCAGAAGGCACCGTTCAGGTATGATGCAGTGCAAACTACATGTATTTCTGTCTGAGAAATTCCACACACGGAAATTTTGAATTGCAGTTCTGCCCAAAGTAGGTTACAAAATCATGACCGAGGCGTGTGTCCTGTCAGCTTGCAGGAAGCCATCCTATGCCATCCTGCGGAGCAAACTCTCAGTTCTCCTTGAAAAGCTGAAGGAAATTTCCAATGCAGCCTCCAAAACCCCATTCCAATGTGAAGAAGCATAATCCAGCTGTGAAGTTTAAACTATAGTGAAATGCAGCCCTTCCTCTAGAGAAATCAAAAAGTACCCACTACATACCCACGCACCTGGAGATGCAGCAGAGCCCCTCTGAGACCTGGGATCCAGCCTTGGGCAGAGAGGACCTGCTGGCTTCGGGGTTGCAGGAGGGAGGGGAGAGGTAGCAGAACAACCTGTTTCACGGCTAGCCGGGCCCACTGACCTGTTCCTCCTCTCCGAGCTGTTTCTTTCCATGACTGCCAATGCTACTTGATCTTTGCCTTCCCATGAGGGACGCTTGGATACGTGATGAAGTTAGTGATGATGAATTTGAATCAGGAAAGGGAGATTTCCCTCCCACCTTTACTCAAGCTGGGGAGAGAAGTGAGATTCTCTTTCAGGAAAGGAGCAGGAACTGTGACCTGGATGCCAGGCCTTTATGCAAACTCCTTTGCTGGCTATTTCCACCCTCAAATCATTACTTCTCCGTGGAGTAATTTTGTGCTGCCCCACCTCAAAGATAGTACTCAGAGATCATCTGCAGACGTGTGTGATACATGCTTCCTAACAGGAATGTCTGCACTGAATAACAGGAACAGTAACTCAAGTGAAGCCAAAGCAACCTTGGTCTTCCTCCAGCCGCTGGGAAATCAGCTCTTAGGAAGGTGCCAAGTGCCTTCCCATTTTATTTTTTTGTGTAAAAAAACCCCCAACATGGTGTCTAGAATAAGCAATGGATGCAAAGAGTAACCAAGGTGTTTCTCTACTAAGTCCCAAAAGAGCCACTTTCACTGCTTAGTGACAGTAAAAAAGAACTGGAAACAGCAGCCTGGGATGTGCTGGGATGGTGGGCTCAAACTACACTGAAACACAGCAGAGCAGCACTATGCAAAAACATCAGTGTGGGGCTAGCAAGGCTGGCATAACATCAAGATTTTATAAGCTGCCGAAAAGGGAAGAGACTTTTGGTCTTGAGTCGTAGCTGCTAGCAAGAACAGCAGACATGTTCCAGCAGACATGTTCCAGCATGAGGAGCATCTCCCTCCAAGAAAAGGGAGTTTTCCTGGACAAATTCAGAAAAAGTTCAAATTTCTTTTTTTTTTTTTCCCCACAGGGTTAAAAAAAAAATAATAAAAATAGGAGGTTCCTCTCTCAGCAACTCACAGATCATATCCCCTGGTGCTCCAGTGATGGGACTCCTGTGCTGGCCTGGACCCAGCCATGAGGCCCATCAGACACGCAGAAAGAGGTGGGGTGAGCAGGCAGGACACACACCTCTTCAGCCATGACCTTCGAGCCCTGCTCATTTTCATAACATTGTCACTCCCTGTTTTCGTTGCATATTTTTTAAACTACTTTTCAGGTCCCACCTCCGTTATTATCACCCCCTCTACACTTGTTTTTTCCTGAAAGAAAAATATCTTTATTGAAAGAATGTAGCAAAAATTGAGGGAAATAAAACAGAGTGCATGAATTACAATGCATCCACAAAAAACATCCTCTTACTGAACAGTTCCCTTCCTTCCCCAACTTTAACCTCAAACTCTTGCCAGATGTTCCTGTTTGTTGCAGGGTGTCTGATTTTGAGTTTGGGGTCTTTCCAGAGGGGAAGGGGAGAGCGTAAGCTGAAAAGAAGATGGGTGGCCTGATAGCATCCAAACACAGTCAACTATCTCCGTTAAATCTTGTTTGAGATTTGGCTTCCAATTCTGTAGACTGCACCCCATCCGGCTCTGAGAGACACGATACTCACACAGATGAGGAAGACAAATCTAGTAGATAGACTGAGGACGAGCCAATACATTTAAGCCGGCACCACATATGGATTCTCACATCTCTCAGCCTAGGAAAGATTGCTCCCCACAGATTTCTTCTAGCTTTGCCCAGACTAAGTGAAGCATCCCAGCCAGTGAGACTTT
>NW_009736271.1:22437-62358 GCF_000703405.1 Apaloderma vittatum | reverse complement strand
CTGAATTATTTTATAACTATATACCTCCCACTGCCAAGATCTTTCTCCCATTATGCACAGCCTATTCTTCCCCTTTAAAAATGGTTCGCATTATCCTCTGTGATAAGAATTGGTTTTATACTAAGCAGTTCTGCCCTTCCCAACGCCTACATCTCACAGAAATGTGTAGACTGTTCGATCATATGGTCCTATCCCCTCTCCACCCCTCCAAGGTTCAGTGAAACTATAACATGTCTTTGAAGACTTGAGTCAGCTCCTTTGCAGTTCTGCCCCCATTGCTTTGACCTTTTTCATCTGCATCCAACACCAGGTGAAGCTGGAGGCTAGATACCCAGGAACACATTCACACTTCTTTTACAGAATGAATACTAAATCCTAATTTTTGAAGAACCCCAAAAATTTATTTCATCATTGAGAAATCAGCGTAATCTGGATTTCTTCTTCAACCTGACAGAGAAACTAATCTACCAATCTGCACCTTTCACTTTAGAGACACAGTGAGCAGAAGTGAATATGTTTTGCTGACAGTTGCAACCCAATGCCTGTAACTAAAATGTAAATCTGGCCAGTAACTCTCTCACTTGCAGCTTTTATTTTCAAGGTATGATTACAAAGATGAGCCTGCAAAGCCTCTACATTTCTCTGCCAAGAAGATCACATAATTGCTTTGCTGTCCTTTCAACTAACGAAGAATTCAATTCAACAGATGAAAGGGAGTTTGACCTGTCTTGTACCTGTGACAAGTAGACTCAAGGAATCAGAAACACTATATTTTTAATGCCTCTTATTTGTATAAAAGGTTGTAACCTTAGGATTTTCACTCCCCTGTGAGATTAAGTTTTCTTGGTCAATCTAAATTGTCTTTTTATCATCTGCAATGTGTCTGTTTGGTAACGTGGATGTTATCTGAACATACAGTGACAGCATATGGAGTGCTGCTGCAGCATCTGCTTAAAGGTTCTGGAAACAGAGAAACTAAGGACATAAGTCAGCTTTATCACAGTGAATGGGAGAGAGATTCTTCTCCAGCAGGCACTTACACCCAGCCCTCAGGACACTGCTCATATGTGGATTTCCATCTACCTTCTCACCTTGCCACCATGACTGAACCAAAGATAATTGCAATAGCAAAGTGTGGAGTGACGGAGGGGATAAAATAATATGAACATTGTGTTCTTTATTTGCATTATTCCCCACAGTCCCTGTGGCTGAGATACAGTTTCAGAAACCGTCCTGTCTCCTGTGTCATTAAGCAATACGGAGCGGCACCAGCCTTGACCACCTTCGCACTCACCTACCCATCAGATTGCTGGGGTTTTATAGAGGAAGAACAAGGAATAGGCAATGACTAAGAGAGGAGAATGCACTTCCCTGTCCCCATGCCACATAGTCATCACCCAGGTGACACCTGGTGGAGACCTCTGCACCTCTGCCTTTCCAGAGCTCAGCGAGGATGGTGATTGTGGGCTTCCCACTTGGCCCGAAACTTAACCCAAGGGCAGCTTCAAAGGGAACCAGCCTTTCGAGACTTTCTCTGTGACAGTGGACAGGCATATCAGGTCTTCCACTTCCAGTTTTGCTTTTCTGCACCCTCTTCCCTGTCCTCTCTGCTCTGTATTCCTCTATTTTTAAATGTATTTCTTTAGGCAGAGTGTGACCCATGGGGACAAAGCAACAGGGGAACCGACAGTTCAGCATTCCTGCCAGGGAAAATCTGCTCCAGTAGCATCGCTGAAGTTGCTCCAGAGAAAACAAGGAGCAGGCACTATAGGAAGAAGGGATTTTCTGCCTCTTTAAAATGGAGCATGCTGTAAAACACCCTAGTTGTGTGGTTTCTGAAGCAGGTTGCTGTTAGGGGATTTTCATAGCTTGCACAGCTCCAAGGGCTGTGGGTAATGCTGCACTCACACCCATATTTTCCTAAAACTTCAGCCTGAAAATCTTCATCATTTCCTTGAAAGTGAGTGGGTTAGAGAAATTAGCCACCATTGCGAGTATCAGATTCTGGGCAGCTGGCATGCAGGCAACCCTTGCCTCGGCCTCGCCTGGATAGTGTTAACTAGAGAGCCGGGGGAAGAAAGGAGCAAGAAACTACTAATCCATTTACAATCTCACCTACCCAGACCAAGGTTGTGTTGAATCACTTATGCTTCGCATTTCTTCTATATTTAACAACACGCATTTTCTCCCCAGTCTGCACATAGGCACGAAGCACACTGCTGGTAGCAGTGGAAACACAGAAAGTTAAATGACCTTGAAAAAAAGCCAACCAAACAGAAGAAACATCCCCAAAAAATAACAAATGGCTGTATTTGTGAGAGTTTAATAAGTTAAATGCAGGAGCTTAACTTTCCAAGAGCACAGCCCTGAAGCAAAATGATTTATTTGGTATTTATAGATATTTTTTTTTGCAAAATAAGTTTCTATGAAACCATGGCAACAAAAGTTAAACTGGAGATTTGGAATGATGTTGGAATCATGCATGAGGGAAAAAACAATAATCTCTGCTTCGGGTTAATGGAATGTAGGATTAAAGCTAAATATAAGGAAATATTGCAAAAGATTTTAGGCAATTTATTCACCCTAAACCCTGTGGAAGGCAGACATTTAAAACTATTTTTTGTCAGAAAACTGCACCCTTGATTTCTTAAAAAAATCTATCTGGTAACTTTCTGATAGGAATGCTATGTACATAAATGTCTAAATTTATTATTCTTCTCTTGAGAGACAAGATACAGAAACAGATTTCACTGAAGCCCTACTACAGTTGTTTTCTGATGGAATCACATGTATCCCAGCAAAAAATCTGCATTTTTCGGAGAGGTCTTTCTATTGTGTTCCCTTCTTCAAATGCATTTCAGAAGAGTCAGAGTAGGCAAGCAAAATCAGTTACGACTTACCTTCATGCTCGAGTAGATGACATCGGATTTTTCAGAGAAAGCAACATGCTCCGTTCGGGTAGTGTAAGAGTTGTAAATTCAAGCCAACAGGCAATTGTTGGTGATTCAAAATCCTTTAAAACAAATTTAAACACTGCGATGACAAATAATGTACTTCATGAAAACTTTTTTGAAGCTCGATGCTCTTGTATTGGGTTTTGTAACTGTCTGTCTCAGCTAAATAAGCTCCCACTCCTTTCCTCGGCCGTTTGCCAACTTTTCTAATTTAAAGCAACTGTGAGCTCGCTGTAAAGCTGCTGCTGGAAGGAGCTCGATGTATATACCACAGAGCAAGGAGCAAGCGTGTGCTCCGGACTGAAGAGGTATGAGAGACCTAACTGGACCTAGGGCATAACCTCCCCGAGGTAATGTTACATCATCTTTGGAAAGCATGATGGGCTAAGTTGTCTCCTTCTCGGTAAAGACATAGAGAAGAAGAAATGTTGCTGCTTCTGGCATGTAGTCCCCTTAGCGTGGGATTTGGGAGGAGCAGCATCTGCCACGAAGTGGAGAAAAAAGCAACAGCCTCAGATACATAAAAGTGCTCAGAGCTCCCAAAGGACCCGGGTCCCCAGGTTGGCTGCAAGACTTTCAGTAATTTTTGAGGCACTAATCCTTGGTCTGAGGTTTTGAGGATGTGTCCAGGGGCTTTCTCCTGGGCTTCCTCTCCCGTGCAATGCAGGGAAACCCTCTCATGGGGTGGCTGGGACACCCACGGCTGCGCACAATTCCAAACGTCTTGATTTTGGAGAGTTTCAAACTTGGGATTTTGGATAGTTTCAAAAGACAGTCATGGCAAATTTTAAATAACAGAGGCATGGTTTTCAAAGGCATCCATTTACTGGGAGTGCATCTGTTCTCCTCTCCTCAAAGTAGGACAGTGGAGCACGCAAAATGTTACTTGTACAGGAGAGTTCCCTGTGCCCATGTCAAATGCCTTAGTTTGCAAGGAATTTATTTCAACCACTTATGGTTGACAGATGTGGTGTGGATTTATGAATAGATAGAAAATGTACCGTTTTGCAAATATGAGTTTTCTCTGCAGAGTAGCTAAAATCAAGCAAACAAAAAGCCAAATTATAAAAAATCATAATTTGGAAAATTTCAGTCTCTGAGCTTCCACATTAGTACTGTAACAAATTCTGTTTAAAAATGAGGGTGCTGAAAATCACTTCTGAAAAATGGATTCAACTGATCTTCTGATGCTAGGGTGACATAAGGATTATTGTAGTTGGTAATTACTGATTTTGGTTTTGTCAGTCATATTTCTTGCAAAACCAATGTAAGCAAAGATGGAATAATTAGACTGAAATTTTCAAAGGTATTTGGTGCCCCTGAAAGAGGAAATGAATATTCCATGACAAAACAAAATGTAGCTTTTGAAGGGCTATAAAGATCTAGTTCATTTGAATGTTCTAATTTACATGACACTGAAATATTAAGTATTTCATGTTTTACATTGAGAATTAAAAACCAGAGTACTGTGCCCTCAATCAGTGGAGATAAAATACTGTTGCCAATGATGGGAGAAAGGATTTAAGGAAAACCAAAACTTATTTTTTTATTATTTATTGTTAATGAAGTTTTGTTTTGGAACTAAATAGTAATCGACTGGATATGGAACATTGTTACAAAATTACATGGCACTGTGAATACTTCAGCATGCAATTTTACAAGTCTTAATTTTTCACCAAGGTATAGCTATCAGAGTCTTTTTATTTTACTCTCTGGATCTGCTGATGAATTCAGTTGCAGGTGGGCAACAGTGGAAGTACAAATAATGTCCCATCTTATCACTTAAATATACCTAAACGATTTCTAAATCTTAATTTTCACTGAGTGATCAGGCATTAGGCATATCCTTTTAGGTACTGGCACCTCTGGAAACCTGTTATCTCTATGCTTGTGGGAATTAGGGTCTTCCAGAGAGTATTGCCCTCATTCTCTCATTTTATCTCTTTCTGCTCCAGTTTAGGGAAGCTCAAATGGTGCTTCCTCTTCCTCATGAGTCTTTCTTGGGGAAGCAAAGGATGTTGCCCTTTCACGTGGGAAAGAAAAACCTATTTTCTAATGGTCTGTGGGGAAGACTGGCAGAAATTATGAACCTGGGCTTTGCCACTGAAACATACCTAGCTTAGGACTGAGCTTTTTCTCTTCCATTTACTCACCTGCCTCATAGGAATGGGACTAAGGACTAAATAGCCATTAGTGCAGTAGTAAATAATATTAATCACAGTAATTTTCTAGCAGCAATAATTAAAGTCAAATATTTCTTCTGAGTTGTTAATGTTTTATGCTTTCTGAGGCTACCTGAATATTTTTCTGTGGTCCACAACACAAAGCACTAGCTGGCAGTTTGGCTCTTGCATTATAGGGAAGGAGGCTTGGGAAGGAGGCTTAGGAAGGAAGAAGCAGTTGAAGCCTTGTCAGGGCAAAAGGGACTTGAACTCTGGCATAACAAGAGTCTTAAGAGTTGAACTAATTTCATTTGCTTACTGGGCTTTCTAGATATGTGGGAGGAGGCAGGAGTAAAAGTGCAGGAGAAGCTCCAAAGTGCTCTGCAAGCCTTGGAGGTTTAAGGGTTCAACAGAAAGCACAGGTTCATTTATTTTTTTGGAAGAAAGATTATATTTTTATAGGTTTGCTCACTGGTGCCTGTGATAGGCTCATTTTTAATCCCTCTAAACTTACAATTCTAAGCAACTATTTCACATTTTAGCAGTTCACCAGAACATTGATTTTCTTGCTTTTGGCTTTGTCTAGACACAGCTGTGGTAGGAATGAGCTACTAGCCACAGCAGCTGCACCGGGAACTGCTATTTGGCATTCATGTCCTCACAGGTACAACATAGCAACTGAGATAGGGGTTAGGGAAAAAAGGAATCGTTCATCTCAGAGGAATGTCAAAGGGGAAGAAAACGTTCTTTGCCTCACCTCTGAGTACAAGTCTTAATATGGCCCTATAGGTGTGGACATTTTTTGCCTAACAGATTGTTGCATCCTGAAGACAAAAAAACCATGAATCCATGTAATAGATGCAGAACAATAAATGTGCTCTAAGGAATATAGCTGTCACATCTTTGAAAAATTGTGGTCTTTAATCCTTTCATGTGGCAAGCAGCTGAGACATTTTCCTGGTGACATCTTTAAGTCCTTTCTCTGACCGAAGTGTTTTTCAAGTTTCAGCGGGTTCTAATAAGTATCAAGAATGTTTTCAGCAAAATATCTGAACTAGGAATCAAACAAAATCCTTCATCTGCAGGGAACCACTCAGAAGTTGATTTGCTGGCAGGCAGGAATTATGACTTTGTGGCGTTTAAAAAAAGAAGTATACTTTGATGCTGGGATTTGGGATTTTCCTGTGTTATGGCTGAATGCGTTTACATCCAGATAATACTCAGTTCAATTGCCAAGTTGTGAATGTAACTGCTCAGGATTCATCTTGCTTCAATACTAAGAGAATGAGCAGATTTATATGACACAGTGCACTCCAGGAGTCACAAAGCTGCTAAAAGCCAGAAGCCTCATTTTCCCCTCATACAGAGTAGTGTGAAAGTTCGTCCAGGTAAACAGAAAGATGTCACTGTCCAGTGGCCCTAAAAGAGAAGAAAAATCTATGGTTATGAGGAAATGTAATGTCAAAACACATGGAAATTTTTGCTTTTATAGCTAGCTCTTGGAGTTTACAGCTTGGTCAGTAGAAAAGCTCATAAGGTATTCCCAGGATGATAACACAGAAATAGCTAAGAAAGAGATCGGTGTTAAAAACCTCTGTAAATTCAGGTATCGCTGTGAAGTAAATAGAAGAGGAAGGGATGGGCAGTCTGCTTATAAGAGGTGCTGCTTTCATGTATTCCGTGAATTGGTGCACCCAGCTGGAGATGCCCAACAAGTGAATGGCTGCAGGATGGGCACACATTGATGATGAACAGCTCATGTTCAGACGGCTCTGCGGGTGCTGGCTCTGCACACCTCAGGGAGACATCTGGGTACCAATGGATTAACTCCACATGCATTTTTTTGTCTATATGAGATGCAAAGTGCAGTTCCAACAGGGCCTGTGACTTTTCAAATTAGTGTAATTTATTCTAAGCCCAAATTTGCTAGAAACCACAGTCCAAATCTTATTTACCCAGTGACATCACCTAACTAAAAACATCTCTGCTCTGCACTTCCATACAATCATTAGTCACCAATGTAAAACTAGCATGCAGGGTTTAAATCTTATCTGCTTGGAACAGCTTGGAACAGCTCTGCTATACTCACTGTTTTGAAATCAAATGCTCTTTGTGGCAAGCAGTACAGCACATTACAATTCTCACCCTCCAGTGAGTCAGATCACCTCGCTGTTAGGGCTTGGATTCTTGATGGGGCACAGCATTGCAGCTCCATTGCCTCCACTATACTTCTGCAATTAAAATTCTAGTTGGTCTACGCCTCTGCATGATGAGAGGGGCTTTTTTCCTTCTGTTTTGACCCTTTTCCTTCAACAGCACACTTTTCCAGCACAAGTCTTAAAAGCCAGAGCCCAGACTTGCAAAGTTGTTTTGATGCCTCAGGCCATCACTGGGAACTTGGTGAGATTTAAAGGGCTGCTGAAATGAGTGGGGGCTCTTGTAAGCTGACAATATCTGCAAAAAGCAATTATCTGTTGAAATCTTCTCATTTTTTCTCGATCTGTTTTCACAAAGCAGAGAGAGTGACCATTCTACCAAATGCAGACCAAAGTATCTCTTCTCCAAAAGCTGAACATTTTCGTTTCTCAGAGGTGTCAGGTTAATGTTACTGGAGGCGGGTCCTTCCACAAAGTTAACAAAACAAGGTCTACCTCCACACTACCTTAGGTGGGAGTTTGCACCTCACATGGGCTGAGGTGAAGCCCCTTTACAGACTGCAAAGATGTTCCACTAATTACCTAGTTTTTTATTTTTTCCAAATACACACAAATGGTCTATAATGGAAATGAAAATAAAATCCACATTTGTCAGTTCATATCCCTTTCGGAGCAGGATTATTTGTCTTCGTTTCATAGGTGTCTGTGCACACATGCCCTCCAGAGGCACTACAGCTTTCTCTCCGTGATGTCTCAGCTTACCACTCTCCTTTATTCTGGGGAAAAAAAGAGGAAATAAGCCACCAGTTTATCTTCTACTTGTATTAGCTAGATGGAATGAAAATATGTTTGCTATTCCAGAGAGTGTAATAGTAATGGCTTATATTTATTTTTCTTCTGCCAAGTGCAGTCAAGCAGCAACAGAAGATAAGTCTGAATGTAATGGAAACTCATTTAAAATTAGCATGCATGCCGATCTGGGAGGATTGGGAAGCCAAATACTTCCTCTGAGAATTCTGAACAGTTTTCCCTTCTAGGTGCATTGAGTTTGTACAGGTGAGAAGACAAAGCTCCGCTGGCCCTGGGGTACCAGCGGCTGAGCACCTCTGCCTTTTTGCCTTGCAGCACGCAGCGCCCCCATCGGTGCTCTGCCAACACCAGTGAAGTTCCCACAGCCTTGCTGTGAGCAGGAAAAGCCCCAGAACTATCCTCTAAAACATTAAATCCTAGGCTTTAATTCAGTTACTATAATGTAGACCTGTTAGCATCAGAGCCCACAAAGAGAGCCCACAGCAGCAGCAGTGCACAAGCACTCCCTCTCTCCTTCCGTTTGTGATGTCCATTGCCCAGGAGTAAAGGGTACGCGAGAGAGGTCGTGTTTCTACAGGCCCCTTATTCAAAACCCTCATGAAGAAGAAAGCTGTAGCCATTCACAAAGCTTAACAACATTTCTGTGCTTGTACACGTCAGTCTTAATTTACTTTAGACGTTGACACAAATCTATCCAGCACCACAGATGCAAACTACTTATTTTTGTTCTCTTCTATTTCAATGGGGTAGGGAAGGAAAGGACTTTTATCCTGTTTCATGCTCCACAGGGCTATGCGCTTCAGGTCATAAAGGAAACATTATCAGCTTGAAAAAGTTTCTAGTTTCCTAATATTTTTTTTTTGTTCAAATAGAAATTTTTCTGATTCAGTGTGATTGGTTTATTTGGAAGCAATGTGCAATGCGCTAGCTGAGTGCTTTGGCCTTTTTCATATTCCGAGGTTGATCGGTTTGGCCATCCATCTTTTCCACTTGTTGAAACCCTCACTTAGCAAAAGAGGGCCAACAGCCAAGCCTGCGTGAAAAATGTGGTGCAAAAGGAATCAATTAAGAACGAGGTATATTTCATTGTAATTCCCTTAGACATTGAAGATTATGCAGAACTTGAAAAGTTGCCTGAGGTGCCTGGACTTCACAACTGCTGACAAATTATGACTGTATTACAGTATTTTGATAAATCTTTTTGGGAAAAATAATAATCTTATATGATCCCATCACTCCAGTACAGAGCAGTTAATATTCTTATTTCTCCCAGTGAACTAATTTCTACTGTTGGTATCCCCAGTTTCTTTCTGACTGCCTTGACAAGTCCTTTAATTTAACACAGCTAACCCCAAACTCCATGTTTTCCTTGTCTAATTCTTTGTAACCTATTAACTTTTGACTATTCCATCCTCACTTTGGCTCAGGAATGTGAAAAGGGCTAAAAAAATAGAGATGAACAAGGTGATACGGAGTTAGGAGATTAATCACAGCTTTCAGGCGAAGTTCTCCAGAGCATGCCCACTCTTCTGTGCCCACGTATGTGTTCAGATTTGCCTTCCTCCTAGTTATGTCAGGCAATCATCCTCCTGCCTGCCTCTCATGAAAAGCTCATCCCCATGAGTGTTCAGGGTCTGCTGTATTCCCAGCCCCAAACTCCTGAACAAATACAAGGGTGAATGCTATGTTCATTTTAACTATTTTAACCATTTTTAACTGGCTAACATTGCCAGTACTAGGAATGGATACCAAAGCAGCCCTAGAAGCAAAGGTGGGAAAGAAGATCTACCCTTTCCAAATGAGTGCCCTAATAACAGGGCTGAAGAGGAATGAAGCTCCCATTTGCTCAGAGACCTCTGGATTCACTCCTTCTCCTCTGCAGCATGGCACAGCTTCAGCAGAGGAGTAGAGGATGTCCTTTAGGCAGAGGAGGCTGTAGCCTGGCACTCACGGCACCCTCCTGAGCAGCAAGAGGTCTAGACTTGAACTCCCTCAGGCTCAGGGTAACTTTCCACGCGCATATAAAGCGCTCCTGAACAAATGCTCTTAAAAAAAGGCTATCAAACCCTTGGATGTGGAGGGCTGCGTCTATTCTAATATTTCACAAGGAGAGAGTTCTTCAGAGTAAAGGAGGTGCAGAGAACAGCACAAAATTCTCAAAACTGGAGTTTATGAAAGTGTTTCAAGCACTATTGACCTTGAGCATAGCGAAAAAACTCACTGTAAAAGAAATTGAAAGACACAAAAAAGCGATTTTTTGAGTGTCCACACATGACAATTTGTGATGAAATGTTGGAAGTCCTGTCCAGACAGAAATATGCCATTGGGACAAGTCTCAACTGAGTCTCAAAGCTCACCGTTAAGTTCTAGCAATTAATCCCTATAGTAAAAAAGAATTAGAAAAGAAGAAGCTGTATACCTCCTGTAAGGATTGGAATTGCGCTGAATTCATGAAATGCATAACCAGGAAGACAAAAGCATTAAAAAAGTACACATTTGCTTAATCCAGTGAGAGTGGTTTTTATAAATGGAGAAACTGAAAAAGTCCCTTACTTGAAGAGGGGCAGTTTACCTACATAATTCAGAAAATGTCCTGCCTTCCAGCCTACCTAATGTGGCCCTAGATGTGCTCATCTCTCGGGCAGAGAGGGCAGCTGCTGAGTGCAGCTCGGGGTTCGCACCACGAAACAGTCAGCCAGGCAGTCTTCAGAGCTATCTTTGTAACCCTGCAAATATCAGCCTCGCACACCAGGCACCATATGGTTCTCCCTGACTGAACATACAGCTGGCTTTGGTTTGAAGAAAGCAATATCTGACACTGTCTTGCAAATGATTTGAGGGTTACTCCAGGATAAAATGGCAATTGCTCAAGAAAACCAAACACTACATATGGATACACATGTATATTCATTTCTTCCCTGTGTTCTCCGGCTGGCTGATAGACTGTCCTTCCGGCCGCTAAACTGCTATCAGAGGGTGCCATTTTTTTTTTAATGCTCTTTAATTTAATGGTAATTGACACCATCCCTCAAAGCTAAGACAAAACAGATGAAGGGAGGCTGAAGCTCAGTTAATTGCAGATGGCACCGTTGTACAGCAGTTGAGCAGGATGCAGCAGATACCTAACTACAAGGACTCGGCATCGAAAAGAATCGTTTAAGCTCAGCCTCCTTGGAAAGACTGGAAAGATCCATGCCATTAAATTTCTTTTCATAAAACTTTATTGTAAATGGGTTCCTTTCCAAGTGAGTAGGCTGTTGGCTATATGCATTTCCTGACCTATACAAATTCTCTGACACTAATAACAACAAAATATAGCTGGTAACTTTTTGAAATGAAACGTCTGATTCAGAGCAAACAAATCACTGCTGTCACAATCAGCTTGACTACTTAAACCTGCTGAGGTAGCATAGCAGCACTGACCAGAAGGAGCAATTTATCGTAAAAAGCTGGGACATTTATTTTTGTTAGCAGAAAAAGCATGCATTTGGAGATGTATCAGAAAGGCCAGAAGTTTGTTATGGACTTTAGCAGGCCCATCTGAAGCTTTCAGCATTCATTCTAAATCTCCAAGGTGTGCTGCCATGGTGGAGACCTACTGCTATCGCTGTGCAACTGAGTGTTGTTACTAACAGCAGACTAGGGATCAGGCCTCTTGAGCCCTCCAGTGTCTGGTTTTCATATATAGAGGCATTGGGGAAACAGCTATTGCAAGGTGCAATCTGAAATGGAGACTGAGTTTATTGAGCAGTTCCCTGGTGCCAAAATGGGGTGTCTGTCCCCCAGCACCCTGCCCCGTTAAGCTGCGAGCTCCCACTGCGGGTCCTCCCACTCACTGGACACCTTGGTGGGCAGATTCAGCTCATCAACCTGGCACAAACTCACCCAGCAAGAAGTTACATCTTTCTTTTGCCAAACTGACAACCTGAAAAAGTCGCTGAAGGACCCAGGGTGCATCAAAAGTGATGAAAAGGACCACAGCAAGGAGCAGGGATGGAGGGATGTGGCACATGTGGGGCTGTGGCCACTGGGCCTGGAGGTGCCCACCCATGTCAGGCAGCAGGTTAGATCCTGGGTGGCTCAATGTGTTGTCACCCGCTGGCATCGCTACCCTCTTCTCTACAGGCTGCCAAGCCCACGGCAAGTGGCGGTGCCGTACGCTGGTTGTATGAGGTGCTGCAGTTCACGGCACGGTCCAGCTTTCAAGAACATGGCTGGAGGCAGTGACATCCCAATTGCTTGCTTAGAGGGAGGGCAAAAGCTTTCATGAATAGTGGGATTTGGTTTAGGTTTGCAGGACATTTTTCACTGAATTAAAGAAACAGAGTCCATGAGTCTTCATTCTAGGTTTTTACTGGAATGCTTCAAGCAGAAGATGCTGTGACCTTACAGTCTCTTCCCACGGTGATGTGGCTCTCAGCAACCCTTTCTGTGGGAGAGACGGAGGCTGCCCAGCCTGGCTGCTGGGGCATAGCAGCAGGAGAAAGAAGCTCTTTTCCTTCCTATCCTACTGCTCTCATAGGAAAGCTTTCTGCCTGGGTAAATGTGTGGTGCAGGTGGAGTGAAGGTGCTGAAGCAGCAGCGGGGAGCAGCCCAGAGCTGGCTGGTGGGACGGTGTGGTTTCAGCCAGGCTGTGGAAAAAACAGCCCACACGCTTGTCCAGATGGCAACAGTGGAAAAAGGAGTGGGAAGCAGAGGAGTGCTAGTGTTTTTCTTGCCGCTGTCAGGAGCAAGCGCCTCTGCAGCTCCACCGCCCTGGGGTGGGAGACAGCCCCTGCCAAAGGCTGGGTCCCCCCTCTCCGCCCTCACCCAGCCCTCCGGCACAGCCTTCACCGCTTGGAACAGAAGGTGCAAATGTAATACGAAGAGCAGCAAGCAATTTGGAAAATCGTGCAGCGCAGCAAAAGTTGGAGTGGTAACGAGCCCAGAAAGCTGCAAAAACCATCACATCCATGCCCTGTTCCTGGCTAAGGCAGGGGCTTTTTCGCTAGTTCACCGCAGCAAAGAAGACAGCCTGCAGCCTTAGACGGAGGAAGATGTCTGTGTTTGGATATCGAAGTCTAAAAGGAAAAATGCAATCTTACATGCCCTTATTATTTTATCTTTTTGCGTGTGTATTTCCTAACCAATCGCTAATTTGGTCCATCTATAGTGGATAAACAGATCAGTATTCTGGAATCTGTTTTTAATTACAGTGTTGTTTCTTTTTAATGATGAAAAATGAGGATATCTTTTCTCTGTCCCATGTGACCTGTTTTCTATAGGGTTTTCATTAAACAAAAAGATTCCAAATATCTTTCTTTTCTTGTTCCAAAATGTCCCTGCTCTCCTCCCCTTATGTTTCCTGGACAGCTTTTTAACTCCACAGTAACTAATTGTGCTGTGAATGCATTTAACCTTGCAGATACGAGAAAGACCTCTAATTTCCGTAGTCTTGTTTTCCAAAGTTTGTTGAAGCTTCCCAAGTGGCTCCAGCCAAAAGAACTGAGCAGTAATAGCTCTGCAAGGCAAAATAATTACATCATTAGGAATTGCTAAGAAATCATGGACTCAATCTCTTTTTGCACTAATGTCTCTTTGTGACTCTGCCGCGTTTCAGAGGGCTCGCTGAGGATTGCTCTGCCAGGGTAGAAGTAACTGAGTGGACTCAAGTATATGAGGTTCATCTTCCAGAGACAGAATTACTTTGGTTCCCAAATGGCCCCATATGCAGAGAGAATGACCACAACTTTAATTATCGTTCTTTGATACCCTCTCTGCCGCTAAAAAGCCTGTCTTTAGAGTAAGAATGGAGCACCTGGGAACTGGGATGGTTTTTATAGTGTTTTTGCTATTTTAAAGTAGATACTTCTCTTCACTTTCCAAATCTCTTCTAAAGAGCCTTCAAAATCACTTCGCCCGAGAGGTAAAGGTAAAATGCTTTTCTCACCCACAGGTTAAAGCTCTGCAGGAGTGAATCTCCGAGGTGTCCGTTGGGATTTTAGGGAAATTCGTCTTATGGCCACTGGAAGCTGCCCCTGCAAAGGCCCTCAGATGCTGTGAAGGACACACATCTGAGGACACACCATATCACAAAACTCACTCATGACGGTAGAAAGAGAGTCCCCCAAAATGGCCAGGGGAAGCAAGGAGGGTTCCATGAGTGCCTGAGCCACTTCTGTGCTGCACAGTCAGGACCAGAGAAGGAGCAAAAGCAGCAAACCCTGCCTGGAGAGGATGCTCCCATGCCCAGAGCCAGCACTGCAGCCTGTGGCACCTGGCACCACTTTCCCAAAGCCAAAGGCCATCACACTGAGGGACAAACTACCCCCCACTCCAGGTCCTCTCCTGATGTCATTGTCAAGTGGGAGAAATGGTAATTTTTAGAGCGGGTGAGGTATCAAAGGGGTTTGAATGTCACTTGCTAAGGAAGAGGTTATTTTTAGCTCTTAACTTCTTGGTTAAAATTAGTATTTTTTTCCCTCCAACATAATACAAGGCCATGATTACATCTTAATGCCCAGAGGAACACTATACATTTTCCTAGTCACAACTAGAAGGGGAGCATGCCTTGACCTTTACCCATGTATACCAGTGTCATAATTCTCCATCTGACCACTTTGCTCTATTTTCCATGTGAGATAACCTATTATTTCCCTCTCTCTGTTAGAATTTGTGTGTGTGTATGGTTTTCACCCATAAACGAGGAATCTGCTATTTTCAGACACTCCCATTTGACACCTTCCAGTATTGGGTTAAAAAGTATAGTTAATGATTTTGCAGCTTATGAATTGTTTTGATTCAGCTGCCAGTCAGGAGAACAATTGGTCTACGCTGCTTTGAAATACTTAATTTGCTTTTCTCTTTTTTTCAAACAAAACAAAGTGAAAATGGAGGAGGTTGGAAGAGCTGCTTTGAATTGGAAAGAAATATATGGCTTTTTGAACACCGCTATTGGAAGACAATGAAACAAGGAAAAAAAAAAGCTGTTGTGAAAGGTAGCAGACAACTCCCTCTTCTACTTCAGGCAATCCCTCCCTCCAGGAAAATATCCTGATATCCAGCTATGAGAATATTTTGGGGTGGATCCTCTGAGTCTCACTGACACAAGTACAGGCTAAGTAAATGTTTTCTGCACTAAAGAGAAGATTATTTTATCATTGAGAGGGCGAGGGCACTCCCCAGTGATGGAGGAGGCTCCAGTTCCCAGTCACTCTTCCTGAGATTCAAAGGAAAATCTCAGCATGAGTTCACATATTCTCATATGCTGCTTCAAAATGTTTTTCTTTATAAGTGATTTGTTTCCCTACACCCTCCCCAAAGAAAAGCCAAAGGAAACAGAATACTCCACTTAGCTGTATTCCAGATAGCCTGTCTCTTAGCTTAGTGGCTACTTCTAATCCTTTAGGAAAAAATAAAAGGTGACATAAAAGCAACATTTGCTATTGCCACAGTTGAATCCAATGGGCAGAAATTATCGAATTAGTCCTCCCAAGGCACTCAGGGGAGTGTCAGCTGCTGAGCAATGAAGGAAAGTCCTGCCCTGAGCAGATGTGTTGCATCAGTGAGGGAAGATCTTGGCTGCTGTGCTCAGGGTAGGGGGCTGTGGGGTTACAGGGATGTGGGGTATTGGGTTATGGGGAAGTAGGGATGTGGGGATCTGCAGATTGGTGGATACTGGGTTGTGGGGAAGAAGAGCTGCAGGAATGTGGTGATGTGGGGAAGCATGGATGTGGGGATGCAGGGATGTGAGGAGGTGAGAGCCTCCGTCCTGACATGTAAAATCCTCACAGTTCCACAGACACATCTGTCCTGTGAGCCCGAAAATGAGTCCAGTTCCCTCTGCAGCATCAGTCTCCAGAACAGCCATCCAACAAACTTTCCCTTGGAATAAATTGAAGCCGATATTGTTAAGAAAACCCCACCACTTCACAAACCGGTAGAAAACTGGCTGTGCTTGTAGCAGTTTGTTTGCTGCCCTGAGAAGGCTTTAGGAACATGTCTGGGCTCTGTCCTTAAGAGAACTGCCCCACTGCCTGTCCCAGCCAAGCTCGGACACTGAGCTACAGGGGAATCTGGGTGCCCAGGGGAAGAAATGTGCTCTGTTCAGCGCCCAGATGCAAAGAAGTCTTTACAACGGCTTGGAATGTAAAGTCATCTCGCATTCCCACGAGTAAAGCAGATCAGAGGGAATTTTTTTCCTCCAAAGACAAGTCCAAGGCCTTTCCATCACCTTGGAGGTGAGATGCTTTGAAGCGCTAGTCCCAGAAAGCCCAAGGTTTGCTCGTTTTCTGCCTATTATTGCCCTCTGGTGGCGCTTTTGAAAATGCCACCATAATTTTGTTCGGGTTTGGGACTGCCATTTAGTCCCCCGTTGCTTTTATTCGTTATGCTCTTCTTTTACTGTTTGATTCTAATGTGTTTGACAGCATCTCCAGCTTCAGAAACCTCAAACTGGTGATGCTAAAACATAACTGCTTGGTTACCAAGCTCTCTTAAAAACTCATCCTTCACTGGTAGGGGTTTTGGTGCTGATATTTCACCCACCTAACCTTGCAACTACACCTAATTGTACCAGCTCAGGATATGCACCTCAGCTTTGGAACACCATTTAGGACACTCTTGGAGTAGTGCATCCCAGTAGACAGGCTTCAACATCCCCCTCACCCACCCTACAAACTGAGAGCATCCTTTGGTTTATATTCCAAAGACAAGGGTTTTGCTGAAGCCAGGGTAATAAGGAGCTTATTGCTCCAGTACATTGGTGAAAATGACTGGAGTTGATCTGCCCAACAAGAAGCATTACAGTTTCTTGGCATAAATTTTGTGCACTGGAAAGGACCAAGATTAGGAGTTAACTTCACCAAAAAAAAAAAAAGCAAGCTTTTTTTTAGGGGTGTAATTTAAGGCTTAGGGAACTTTTACATAAAATAAATGAATGAACCCTGCTCATCTACAATTCATCTGAATTTGGAAAACATTCACGTTTTTTTAGTGAACTTGACCAGACTGCCAACAACTTTCACTGCTGTGAGGGTTTGCTGTAGGAAGTTGAATGCAGGGTGTCAGGGTGGGGCTGCAGACTCGCCGTGTGGGATGGTGATGGCTGCAAAAGAAGAGGAAAGCTATAGCCTCTCTGTCTCACAGCCCACCTCCATGTCACGCAGAGCATAAGCTCTTTTACCTTCCATTAAAAAAGCTATCTTAGCTGTCAGATATTCATCTCACTAGTCTTCTCCCGAGGCAGCTGAAATCTGAGGATGGTGGTACCTTCGCTCCCTCTACATATAGCATTGCTCCTGCTGGAGAGAGTGCAAAGCCTCTAGCAAGTCATTTTGATGAGACCCTGTCTCTACAGCGTAGGAAACTTCAGTGCTAACTGCGCTAGAGATCCTGAAAAGCAGTAACCCCAGCAAACTAGCTGTCAGGGCATTCTCTCTGCAGCTGAACAGCAGCTATCAGCCACGCTACCATGGTGCATCAACTCCATCTTCTGCTCTTGTGGCTGTAAAGAACACAAGATGGAAGAGCTTAAAAACGATAATTTATACAGGAATCTCCAGTCTGAACCATTCAACCCAGCTATTTTGAAATTCAGTGAAGTTTTCACAGAGGTTTAAAAAGAATTGTTTCATTCCCTGAATGAGGATTCAGACCTAAAAAAACCCAAACACAACCTGACAGAAAAGCAGAGCTCAGATTGGAGCCCTGCTTTATACTAGTAGTATAAAGTCTCACTAGAAGTGAGACAGCATCAAAGCCAATCTGGCATTTCAGAGTCTCCTGCTGTTGGTGGTTATCTTCTACACTTACATGCCCTTTAAATTTCCTTGGGTCAGGATGAAAAAAGCACATTATGGTGCCTTTCTGGTGGGAAGCCTTCAACCCTTGCGGTTGTGTGGAGGAGAAGGAAAGACCAGAGAGTTCACAAATGCCTGCAAGGATCAAGAGACATTTGCTGAGATGGGAGGAGCAAGAAAGGCAAAGTTGCAGAGGAAGCAGAAGAGAGACCTTGGAAGGGATTTAAAGTGGAGGAAAAGCAGCAGAGCTGAACCCGGGTGCTGAATCCTCTGCTGCAGTAAGAAACTAGAAAGTACATCCATCCGTAGTCTTTAACATTGCAAACTAGTCTGGGAAATTAATTCCTCACTGTGGAGATGAATATATTAACAGAACGAGCTTTGACTGACAGGCGTAAAGAATTGGTCTCAGTGAGAATGCAGCAGCTGAGCGATGGTGCTCAGCCTGCCCCAGGACGCTCAGGCACTGGCCGGCCACATCGCGATGCCTTGCATGTGGGTAAAAGGACAAAGACTTTATCGTTTGGGCATTTGCCTGGGGCTTTGATGGCAGATTTATCTGATGAACCACAGGACCAGGTTCAAAGTTTGGATCTGCGAAATTTTTACACAGCATCATCTAGAAGACGTCTTTTTTTTTTTTTTTTTTTGAAAAATAAGGTAGGAAGAAAGCCAAGGTCTTCTGTCTGTTTTCAAAGCCCTTGTACTCAAAGGATTACGTTCTTCTTTCATTTTGTTAACATCTCCAATTTATTTTTTTGAGATCTAAGATGTTAATCCCCCCTGGTATTTTCAACGGCAGCTGTGTGGCACACCTCTCTGCTGCTGCTGAAGGCTAAGATGTAATTTGGCTTGTTGTTTCACTCCAAGAATGGTCTTAGTGTATCACAGGGATGTCTGTTTATTTTTGGATATACAGTTATGTGAATTCAGTACCTGTTCAAGGTCACTGCCAGCACCTGAAAGTCTCATGAGTGGGATCAAATGCACATTTCACTTCAGCAATATCAAGTTCCCAGCACTCTGTTGAAGTTTCTTCTTACAAAAATGTTAATTAGCAATATAATACAGAAAATTCAATAAGAAACTTATTTGTGGAAGTGGAATTTCAGGTTGCTATTATAGCTAATCACTTAAAAAAACCCCAATAATATGATCTCAAGATACATAATTTAAAAAAACCTCTAAATGTAGAACAAGAATGTTATCTGTTTTTTGGGGTGAAAGCAGTAAAATGGTAGAAACAGTGTGGATATCAGTTTACTGCCCATTTGCAGTAACTGAAAAGCCATTTTTAAGCTACAAATGCTGCTCCTGTGGGCAGCACTTTTCCTGCACTATAAATAGGGTGAATTAGGTGCTGCTGAGATTATTTGCCTGTTTGCTCATGGGACAGAAATGCTTGGTGAGGGAAGCTGGAGTCAGGCTGTGGAGGATGGGGACAGGGAACAGATGCAAGAGAGACACATTTTTACAGGTGTGCAGGATTAAAACAGCCGCGGGCAAGCTGGGGAATTGGGTGTTGATGTGCCCGAACACTTTCTGGCCATTAATCTATTTTCCTCAGGACGTCTTCTGTGGGAGATAAGTGCTGTTATCCTTGTTTTACAGATGAGCAGTGGAGGCAGGAGGTTTCACTTTCACATTCCGGCCCCTTCCCATCCCTCTTGCTATGGGCAACTCAGTGCAGGTCTGCTGGGGGATGGCTGGTGAGGTGTCCTACCAAGAGGTTGGGGAGGTGAGAGGGCTGAGCACACGATCTGATGGGCGCAGCAATTCTCTAACCGCCTGGAGCACTCAGCCAATATTTTGGGATTCGGTAGGACTACAGTTCTTCCTAGCTGTTGAGCCATCCTGCATTGCAGGGAGATCTCTAGGACCACCAAGTGGGTGATGTGAATCTCATAGCGCTTGGCATGAGTTATCATTATATCCAGATCTACAGCAGTTTCTTCCTTTTTTTACTTTGCCCTGGCAGTGGGTTCTCTAAAGCAGTCCTTGGTGACTGAGCTCCCCCGTTCATTAGAGCCTCAGTCACGGCTCATCACTTCCAAGCCAGCTGAGGAGCTGGAGGTCACGAGTCCTTGAAGATGCACTGGAGAAAACAGTGGAGACGGTTTTCTGGTAGATTTGGCAGCTTTTTACAAACACAATGAGTGAAAAATACACTAACTGTGGAAGTCTTGCATGCTCTTTATCTAAGACGATGGTGAAAATATAGAGTTTTTGAAAGTACAGCTATTTTAGCCTTCAGCTTAAAATAGCAGTGGAATTAATTAGCACATGTAAAAGACATTCGGTTAAAAGGTGTAAAAAAATACACCCTAAACACATCTTCTCTACATCCCTGAATGATTTTTTAATTATGGTGAAAGCAGAGTTCCAAAGCCTTTAATTTCTGCAGCTGACAGGCTATTTTGTGTTCAAAATAAGTAAATCAAAACTAGAACAGTGTTGCGCAGAAGGGAGAGCTTGGATTTTACAGCAGCAGCCTGAGCTGAGTGGCATGACTGCAGACATCCTGCATCCGCAGAGCTAAACACAGCTCGGAGCCTCAGAAAATTTAAGGGTGTTGTTTTTGTTGTGAATCATTCTTTTGTTTAGCCTTTGAAGTGAATGTTACTCCAGCAAAAAGGCAGGCATTTGTCAAAAAAAGTGTCTGATTTTACAGCAGGAGATGTGCAGACCTGGGCTGTGCATTTCATTTTTGTATCGAGGGTTTGAAGTAACTGCTTTGGTCAGACATGCCCGGAATATATGATCAAACTGTTTGCAGTCCCAATTTAAATGTATTTTGCGCCGTTCTTTTCTCTCTCTTGCTCATCTGGTCATTTGGAAAGCTTTCATTTGCACATTTACAAGTAATTTAAGGTTTTTTCCTTGTCTATGAGCTCCCGAAAACAGATCTGATTATTGCTGCTTGCATTTGATTTAAGCTATAGTTATAACAAGAGCACTTCCAAACATTCAAAATTCATGAATTCAGCTATTCCCAACTCCAAATGATAAAATGTTAAATACAATAAATGTGGGAGTCTTCATAGCTTTTGCATCTTTCTGGTTAAATCAGCCCATACTTTCAAGCTTTTCTGTATAGCCAGGCTAGTTAAAGGCTTTCTGTCCCCCAGCCCAATTTGTTCTCAGTTTTTCAAGCACAAATGCACACGGTAAAGAATAAGCCAGTCAAAAGTTGCTAAAAATCTTGGTGAACCATCTGCAATCTCCAAGTAGTGCAGGAAAATAACCCTATAAAAACTGTTACTAAATAACAGCAGATTAGAAGCTGTGTAAAAATATTCACATGCCAAAGCCAAACACACTAAACTCACTGTTTGGACAGAGAAATTTTTGGCATCTTTACTGAAAAGCAGCTTTGCTACACCAAAAAAAGAATGAGAAAAAAAAGGAAACTGATTTCCCTGTTGGAATCTTTCCTGCTTGTTGGAACATTATATGAGGAAGTGCCTTGCAGGTGTTAGAGCTAAAGCTTCGGTACATTAAACAAACTACTGGGTTAAAGCAAATTCATTCTGCAAAACCAGGAACTGCAGCGATTTCTGTTTCTGTCTCACAAACCCAAAATGGGAGCACAAACAATATTGTCTCAGGAACCCAAAATGGGAGCACAGCGTGTACTCACATGAAAGCTTAGAAATGCTGCATCCCACTGAAAGATGCGCAGCGTCGGGCTGGAGGATGGTACGAAGATGGGGCAGGGGGGGGACACAAAATAGCCTAATTTTTTCTTGCTGCTCCAAGCTGGCCTTTAATATGAACATTATTTATGAGGACTGAGGATGAGCTTTAAAACAGACAGGCTGCTGAATCCTGAGACATTTCCACCCACTCTGTTTTCAGTGCATAAATCAAAGCCTGCCTTTGTTCGGCAGCAGTATGTAGCAACGTCTAGGAGTTCAGATCAGTGATTGAGTTGTCTTTGAGCTAGCTGCCCTGCAAAAAATAAAGAGTAAAATCCTCCAGAGCGGAAAGTTCACGTGCCATGTGCCTGGTTTAGTGGGCACCATCCACAGCTGCAGGCATGGCTGGGGACCCTTGTATACCAATTGTCCCTGTGTTAGGGGCCCCCATCCACAGCTGCAGGCATGGCTGGAGCCCCTGTTATACCAAAACATAAACTAGTCCATCTGCAGCCGAAGCAAGGGAGGCATCAGGCAATAAACAACACATTCATCAGCGAATGCCTATATGTAATCTGTAGATAAAAAAATCTACAGGAAAGTGTTTCTATGAACAGCACAGTATAACACTAAAAAGAAGGCTTTTTGCAAAATACGAAGCAGGACTGTTGGTTCATAGCTGGCTGGTCGGGCAGCCAGCACTCCTCAGGGAGCCTCACAGCAGCATCAAGGTTTTATGGAGGAGGCAAAGGATCAGCCATGCAGTTATGACAGGGAGCTCTTCTCCCCTTCCTTCCCAAACAGAAGCTTCTTTTTATCATAAACAGGGAAGGGGAACTCTTAATATCACTTTCCTACAGAGTTCATGAGCACAAGATATCAGTAAGTATAAAAGCTTTGGGAGATCGCTTTACCGAATCCACATCAACATGGGCAGAAATGATTTGCGTGATTACATCCCTGCAGAAACAAGGATTGAGACTACTGACCTTCTTGGTGGAGCACATACATCCTGTTAGCTGACAAAAGAGCAAAAATAGTCTCTCTGTATCCAACAAATACCATTCTTTCCAATATAAAATAACCAGTTCTGCCTTCTGGAGCACCTCATCTTGCTTGGTTGTCAAAGCACCCCTTGCACTGTGCTGGCACGATACCTCCTTGTTCTGACCCTGTCCCAGTCTTCAGAGGAAGATTTTGTTGACAAGTTTGTATTTTTTCAAACAGGTAAATTGCTTTGGCATATCTATAACATAACCCAGAGACATCTTTCTCTCAATAGCCTACAAGATGTATATCTCTAGCTAAATCCAAGATGAAAGCCTTCTGTAAAACAGAAGGAGCAACATACTATAACACAGCCAACAGAAATGAGCTTCTGAAAGACTGAAGACTTCTGAAAGATTTATGAATAGCTAAACAAATGAGTTCAAGAAAGTATTTTCTTTGCAAGGGCAAGTAACCCAGGAACTGTAAGATGAATTACATGATGAACTGTGACAGTTAGTATATTTGTAGTATCTGTACTTGTGATGTAGCTAAATTAATTGGGGTAGCTGTATGATATGAGCAGGGGTCTCAGAAATTAACCTAATTATTCAGATGTGAATTCTCTCTCTGATGCTCAGAAATTAGCAATACATCATTTGTTCTTTTAAGATCTGTGGTGTCTTTATCTCTGCCCAGTGCTTAGAGAAGCAATTGTAATTGCGCAAAATAAGCAAAAGGGATGGATAACACTAATCAGATCAGAAAAGCAGTGTTATCACTTGACTCTAAAGAGACCCTAGTGTAGCTGCAGAGCTGAAAGGCCCCTTTCTTCTCCTTTTCTTTCCTCTTTCCTAAAATTCATAAGCTTCTCAGACTTTCCAGCGCAACTGCATGTGCTAGCTAGCTCTCAAAGTGACATGCATTAGAAAAATTCTAGCACTAAAAGCCACTCTCCCACATCCACTTGCTGGGAGCAGTATCTTCCAGTATGCTGGAAGACCTGGGGTTGAACAGCCACGAACAGCCCCCCAGCCACTGGACTCGGCTCCAGCCTGGGCACCATGTCTCGGGTTTTGGGGACATAGATGCTCCTCTACTGCTCTGCATGGCGGGTGGCTGGCACAGGTCCCTCAGCAGGTTGCAGCTCTGGGACCAACACATATATCTTCTGGAGCACATATGCACTGCGCAGGCTCAGCCACGTGCCTGGGGGTGGCGGGATGTGATTAGGTAGCAAAGCCATGCCGGCCTGGGGACATCAGCTGGGGACAGGCAGCAAGAAGGACTGGGAAGATCAGGTGTTCTACTGCCTTGAAGAAGCACCAAATTGCACTTCTTCTCTCGGGAAGCCTGAATGGTTAACAAGAGATTTCCCAAATAGCCTGCTCATTACAAAAACACAGAAACACACAATGTTAGGGGTTGGAAGGGACCTTGAAAGATCACCCAGTCCAAACCCCCTGTCAGAGCAGGATCACCTACCACAGATCACGCAGGAACACATCCAGGTGAGTGTTGAACGTCTGCAGAGAAGGAGACTCCATAACATCTCTGGGCAGCCTGTGTCAGTGCTCTGTCACCCTCACAGTGAAAAAGTCTTTCCTTGTGTTCCTTCTATGCTCCAGCTTGCACCCCTTGCCCCTTGTCCTATCCTTGGACATCACTAGGAGCAGCACTCTGAGAAACTCAGGCTGACATGAGAAGTGTTGACCTGTCTCAAGCAACATGTAGAGGTAAGTCACTACCACGTGAGCACCAGCCGTAAGACGTGTCTGTATGTGTCTGTGTGTGTATGTGTGTGCGTGTGCACGGCTGGAGGTGGGCACTGCTCATGCGCCTCAGGTGCCATATGCCCAAGCCCAGCTCTGTGCGAGGGTGTGGGACATTGGGCACCCTGCCAGCTCTTGCCTGCACAAACCTCTCCGGGGTGATGTTGCGCTGCCACTGCCCTAAAGCTGGGACATGCTCTCCTGCTGTAGAAAGGACGAGCTGAAATACTGGGGTTCCTGATAGACAGTACTGTCCCACTCGGCTGTGGAGATACAACCCAACCCACAGCAGCAAACTGAAGGAAATCTTTTTTTCTCTGCACTGGAATTTTCCTGAGCTAGAGATCTCAGTTTGGTTTCATAACCAGACATGTATCAGTAACCTACATCTCACTAAAGAAAGGATTTATCTTCTCTTTTAAAAGGTTCTCTATATTTTTATCCAGGGGCTAAAGTAGGCAGAAGGGAAACATTGAAAAGACCGAGAGAGAGAGAAGAGGCAATTCTGGGAAAGTGCTATAAGACATTTTCCTCAGCTGAAATTCCCTTTTTTTTTTCTCTGTCCTTTTTCTTCTGCACCCGATTGCCTGACTCCATCTCTCTTCGGTGTATTTCACCAGAAATAAGAGCTGTCACAACATTTTCTCTGCAACTACCACTGTGTGTTAGGTTTCAGCTCCTGACAGGTGTATGAAATACCAGTTCCATCAGATGCACAGATAAGAGATGTCTTATCAAAAGTTCACTTTTAAAAGGAGAGAATGATCCTGAGCGTGACATACTTGCAACTGAGTGATGTTTTTAGGTGCCAGGCAGAGAATGCTGCCTGCACCCTGCCTCCTCCTTCAAGAACCGTGTCAAATCACCAGTATCTTGGCTGAGCTCTATTTTGAAATACTTTTCCTTTACTTACTTTAATCTCTTTCTGGGGGGCAAAGTCAAATCTTCCCTCCCTGGCTTTGATCTCAGCTCCTGACACTGCATTTCTGGAGCATTAGCTGGGAACTGGGAGCAAAGGTAGGAGAGCTGCTGACCCCGTGCTGGGGAGCTGGGACAAGACAGGTTTTCTCCTGGGCTTCTGCCCTGCACCGCTTTCCTGCGTACATTGCTTTCTGCATCTATAAAATCTTTTTTTCTCTTGCATGAAATATAACATGATTCATCTTGGTTAGCATGAACCCACAGAACTACCTATTTTGCTGGGGACAGTGGTATGTCAATCTGCAAGTACCACAATTTATTCATCTTGACCCATGTAATTTTCTGTTTTAACTTTTCCTTGGGCTTTGATTGCACTTGAAGCCTTTTATAAACAACAAAATAGATGTAAAAGCTGACAGACTTACTGAAAGATCTGTGAATATGGTCAATACATTGCCACAGAGGAGCTGCCACAGAGGGGTCTTAAAAGTTGATGGTCAGCAGTGGGATGGACTCTGGCGTGGGGGATCTCGTCTGTGGTTTCAGCAGACCCCAGGTGGCCTGATGCTCTTCTGCTTTTAGCACGCAGTGCCCTTTAAAAACACGTATAATGCCCTTTCCTAACATCACCATTTGAGTCTGTGATTCTGCAGTGCCTGAAGAAATAGAAATGCTGTGATACAGAAACGCTGTAATAGACGTGCAGCCGAGTGGGCAGGGCTATTTCTCTGTCTACCAGGAGATGGCAGTGAATATGCTGAGTATGGTTTTTTTTTTTTCCTTTATTTCACTTGTACGTACTCCCTGAAAGATAACGGGTCCTTTGAGGACAACTGAGCTGTAATACTTTCATTTCTGAGTAATTTTCTTTTTGTGTCACTCACATTTGCATCCTTCCCTCCTTCTGCAGCACAATGGCCTTGCACCCAACATCCACTACTTACCCTTTCATCACCAGCAGCTCACCCTTGCAGACAGGAACAGAGCAGCAACACAGACACCGAGCAACAATATTTGGTGGTGAAAAAGAGGAAGGGATGACACGTTTCAGAGCTGGCAGTCTGCTGCTTTCAGTGCACAGCCTTGATCCAGGTGTTTTCCTGTCTGTGCCTGCATCAAAGAAAAATACACTTTTGTGGCAAAATTGAATTGACATTTAGCTTCAAGAATTCATCCCTGACGTTCTCAGCTGGTCAGAGCATGGCAGGAGACATATCTCCTCACCTGTATCAAGCTCATGTGCCTTTGGGCCATATAACTCATAGCGCTGCACGCCTCCTGCTAAGGACTCTGACATTTTCTGCCGCAATGTCTTCCGTCAGAGGGCTTACCAAAAGGCTACATTAACATATGGTGTCCCTTAGATTTTGGGAGGATGGAAGAAGACAATAGCTCAGAAAGGGACAGTTTTCTGGACCTGCCCCACCAGCAATGCTCATGGAGCAGAGTCCTTGTGTTCTCCCTTCCTTCACAGTTTCGGAGTGGACCCTCAGGAATACTGTGCCTTCTGCACTTGGAGGTGAAGGCAGATGGAGATGTTCAATGAATTGCAAATAGATTCAAATGCCACAGATGAAAAGGTGGACTTTTTTTTTTTTTTTGGGGTAGTGCCATAAATAAAGAGACTCTATGTCCCCGTTTCATGTAATGCTCCAAGAACTTTCTCAGGGACACTTGAAATGTCCCAGTTTTTCATTGCTCATATCAAAACATTTTTCTAAATAATTATAGAGTGTTAAAAATGGATTGCTGTACCCAGGGGAATTTGTTCTTTGTTTGCCAGGAACAAATAGGCCAAGAGAATGAGTGCTCAGCATCACGAGTGGTGTTTGAAGGAAAGAGCAAAGTCAAAAGCCTGTAGACATCACCAGAGATGCTCTTTTTTTCAAAGTGAATTTTTATTAGACATTGTCAGGTTTGCAGGAGAAACTCCCGTACATTGTGCTCCTGAGGGCTGGGGGATAAGGAGGAATATCCTCATCTGAGAGTAATGCACATGCTGCTATTGACTCAGAGGAATTTTTATTATTCTTTTTGGAAGTGACCTCTTCAAAGCTATTGCTTCTCTTCTTAAGATGTTTCTTCCAAACAAGAGCTGGGTTTTGATTACAACAGTCACCTTCTTAGCAGTTTGCACTTCAATGACGTTACTGTGCCTCCTCTGAGAATCCCCAAGCCCTGAGCAAACACGAACCTGGAAACGTTCAAAGGATCCTACTGCCATCAGTACCTCTGCAAATTGTTTTAACTTTTAGAGTATCCTTCTTCACTTACATATGCCTGCACAATCTGTTTCCTACTGTAACTGTGATGCCAGGTGGTGGGAATACAAGAGGTGTGGGCTTAGTACACCTGGTTTCCCTTAGGAAAAGGGAAAAATTGGAAAAATTGGCCTAAGCTCACTACCATCCCACCTGGCCTTGCATCCCCAGGAGAGGTCCAGGATGCTCTGATTCCTCTGTGCGTTTGCCAGGCTGAAACTCCTCACCCACACAGAGGGGTAAGGCTTGCTGGAGCCGGGAACAGGCTGGGGGCTCTACAAGAAACAAGGCAAGGCAGTAGCTGTTCAGCAAGTCTTAAAAGAAATGGTAAATTCTTAAACAATATACAACAAACAAATCCCTTCAGGGTGAATTTAGCTGTTGTTGCATTCGCTTCCCATTTCCAGGCATCAAAGCCTCACGTGGCTGTGGGACAGCCCCTTCACGCTTTGTTCCAGCTGGAAGTCCATGTGTCATCTTAAGGGCTTCCCTCCCCTCCTGAGGGCACTCCTTGCCAGGCTCTGCAGACGAGGGTTTGCTGAGGGCCTGAGGACTGGCAGAACAGGGCACATCCCTCTCAGCGGCATTGCAGTTGGCTCCGAGCCTGTTCCTCGTGTGCCGCTCCCCCAAAGCCCACATGCAGAGTCTCTTATTTCTCCTGCTTCCCAGACTGAGGTCATGAAGTCAAATGTATATACTGAGAAATGAGAGTTTTCAGTCAGGTGTGTGTCTTGGTAGAAGAGCTGCTGATTGGCCCCAAAGCTGCTTGTGGTATGGAAAAAAGCCGAGTCAAACCCATTTAAATCATAGAATGGCCTAGGCTGGAAGGGACCTTAGAGATCATCTAGTCCAACATCCCTGTCACGGGCAAGGACTAGACCAGGCAACACATGGGGACCGAGTGGGAATTGAACTCGCGACCTCGGTGTTATCATTGTTGTCAGCACCACGCTCAAACCACTGAGCTAACCAGTCCCCCCATCTGTGTATGTTGCTTCTTTGGCATAGAGCAAGGCAGGCGCCCCCACCCTCCAGCCATGCATGCACTTCTTTTATCAGTTATTTCTGGATAGCTTATATTCAGGTTAAGGGGCTTCTCAAATCTCTGTGCACACATTAATCTGTATGTAGCACGTATGTGTACACATACAGGGACTCCAGGGACAAGGGCTTTCCACCATTTCCATCAACCTTCTCCCTTCTAGTCTCTCTGATTGGTTGTTACTTCCACTTGCTGTGCCTTTTATTGTGGGTTGTTGGGAGGGGTTTTGCAGAGAAACTGGAGCAGCAGATAGAGCTCTCCAGGCACTACTGAAATAATAATGAAGTAGTTTCACCAAGGTGGGACCAGAGAGCGTTGTTTGCTGGGTTTGAATTCTGCTTGTCCCTGAAAATTGCTTAGGTAATAAGATAGCTGCTTTAAAATTGCTGGGGGTATCCCACAGGATTCTGCTTTGACTCTGATTTCCATTTGCAGCACATGTTCTGCCATTTGGCCAGCACCATCCACCCGTGTGAGCTAATTTAAGGTTGCTAAACAGATGACACAGAACATACATCTTTTATATTTGATCTCTGCACTGGTGAGTTATCTGACTGATGGTTAATCTCGACTTGTAATAGGATTTGCCTACACTCCTCCAAGAGTGAGATATTGGTCTTCTATAAAACAGCAGCTCGGGCAGGAGGACGCATGCCCAAGGGAAAGGCGGGAAAGTTAATTTGTATTTTTTGGCTTTCTTGTTTTCGTAGATTGGCTCTGGTGCTGTGTGCCTCTGTGGGGAACAACGGGGTCATCAACCTGAGCAGCCCGGCTCTCAGAGGGGATGGCAGCTGCTGTCTCCACAGTCATCCCTGCATGTCAGCAGGGTGAGGAGCTGGCTGCCCACAGCCGTGCGGGGCTGGTGGATGCTCTGCCCCTGTGCTGAGCGCAGGGCTGAGCTCAGTGGATGGCCAGCCCTTTTCTTCCATTTCTGCCGTCATTTGTACGCATCAGTGTTGACTTGGAGACTATGTGTAGTTCGGGGTTTTTCTTTGAGCCTGTACCCACTTTATCAAGTGCTCAGAAAGCCAGCTATCAGGCATTGCTGATGTTCTGCCCACAAGGCAAACCCCAAGTGATGCGCCTGCTCCGTGTCCAGTCTGATGGCCTTCGGCCTGCCGGACATTCTGCTGCGCTTCTCCTGATTAGTCCCCTCGTGCCAGCTTAGCCTCTCTCAAAAGTACGTCAGGAACAACGCAGGGACCATGCTCTGCACGGAGCAGGGTCAAAACATTCCACCTTTACCTTCCTTAAGGTGGGAAAAGGTGGCCACTGGCCAAAGGAAGGCAAAGGTGCTGGTGCTGGCAGGAGGCACATCTGGGTCCTGACAGAGCGGGAGAGAAGGGAGCTGACAAGCACTGGCTGCACTCCCCAAGCCCCTCCCAGCACACACCAAGAGCACTACAAAATCATGGAGACCATAAAAACTCAATGTTGACCATATGAAAATTTGTATCAACATTTCAATTGCTATGGCCTCATAGTCACAGAATCATAGAATCATAGAATCATAGAATAATTTCAGCCGGAAGAGACCTAGAAGATCATCAAGTCCAGCCTTTGTCCCAGCCCTATCAACCCACTAAACAATTCCCCCCAATGCAACATCCACCCGCCTCTTAAACACCGCCAGGGACGGTGACTCAACCACCTCCCTGGGCAGGCTGTTCCAATGCCTGCCAACCCTTTCAGTAAAGAAATTCTTCCTAATATCTAACCTGAACCTCCCTTGGAGCAATTTAAATCTATTTCCCCTCATCCTATCACTCTCCATGAGGGAGAATAGACCAACCACCGCCTCTCTACAATCTACCGTCAGGTAGTTGTAGAGAGCGAGGAGGTCTCCCCTCAATCTCCTCTTCTTGACTCACATTTATAAATGAAGGATTACAAAAACAAGCCATGAACATGAATGTCCCTAGTAAAAATCTCACTCTCAGGGCAAAAACCTTCTTGTCCTGCAACAACAGATAGGACAACAAAGCTTGCAAGCGGCACTGAGAAGAGTCCTGGAAGGATGCTGTATGTTTTCTGGTTGATGTGCCTTAGAGGTAGGTGTTAATTGCACAGTTTAGAAAGTTTGTCCAAGTTTTTAACACTGCAATACCACGCGAACATGGAATTTGAGATTTGTTGTTTTTTTCTTTTGCTGGCCAACAAGTGACTTCTGATGTGTTAGACAAGAGCCAGTGCCAGTAACAGGGCGGTGAGGTCTGTGTCCTGTCCCACCTCTCCTGAAGTGCTCCCTGCTTTGGTCAAAGGGTGAGGTGTCAGGCGTGGTTGGGCTTAGGTCCCGACTTGTTGTCGTGGCAGCTCCCTGGGGCTGGATGCTTATTGTACATTAACTAACCTGTACTAGGAAGAAAGGTCATGTATGCAACCTAGAGAAAAAAAAACACACAAAAACACCGAGTCATCCATCTGTGCTATGTGTTTCAGACCTAGTTTTCAGTGGAAAGTTTTGCTGACCCAGTTTTCCATGGAATTATGTTTCTGCACTGGGCAGAATCACCCCACAGGGTGGAATGTTGGTACAAATGGTGTCGTTGTGCTACACGCAGGAGATTTATTAGCAAAAGCCACGTTACAAGGTCTGGATCTGGCTGTCATCTGATACTTTCCGAATATACTGTCAAGGCAGTTGATCTCAAATTTAGTGCTGTGCCTTTTGGGTTTGCTTTGGTGTAATATGACATTCAGGATTCCTTTACAGGCAACTGTGCAAAGCAGGAAAACCTACGTGAAATGCTTCCTACTGGAGTCACCATCTGGCCAATATTCATCTTGTTTAGTGAAATACCAAGATATCCATAGAACGCAGGTGTTAATGCAGATCATAAGGCACAAGTGACCGCAGTAATAAACCAACATGCAATGAAATGTAATTAACGCACCTGGTGCTTGGATTTGAAAAGAATTTCAGTGCCTTTTTATTTTCCCTGCACACTGATGTGCATTTTAATAGTTGGAACTTCAATCATCACTTCACAACCAACACTTTAATCATATTAATACCCTTAAAAAGTGAACTGCAATGTTTGCTGGTAAATAGTATTTCATAATTCAATCAGGAGAGGGGAAAAAAGTGGATGTACACGTTACACTGTATGCTGCTTAGTAGCATTTTTGTGGCATGAAAAAGACTATTGTCCTGTTTCTGTCGGTCTGGTTCTGCTGCTGGCAAAGGTTTGTTTTCAGTCATGTAATCCTTGCTGGTGCGTTCCAAGTGCTTTTGAACCAGCTGGAACAAGTGAAAAGATCCCAGGCAAGAAAATAAATGATTAAGCTTTCTATCACTGAATTTCACAGTGTGTTTTTCATCTCACCTCTGACCTGCATCAGTAACTAATGCATTCTTGTAAGGTTATAACCCCCCAGGACGACGTTTGTTCCCAGCAGACCAAAAAAACCAACCAACACGGGAAATGCAGATTTTGTGTGTGTGTTTGTGGGTTCCAGAAAATCACATTATTTTCAAATGTCCTTTCAGAGCAGAGATCTCACTCGATCTCGTTAGTCAGCTGGCAAATCCCAAGCAGACAGGGCATGTGTGGGGGGAAAAGGGGAGGTCGAGAAGTCAAAGACAAGGGTCACGGGTACTTTTTATTTTTGCATGGGTATTTCTCAAGGGTGGTCTGAAGAGTGTGGGGAACATAAATCTACTCGTATGCTAACAGAGAGGGACAATCCCATCAAGTGACTTCCCAATCTGGCGCTATTTAATAAGGATTCAGAGTGTGTTTAGCTTCCCAGAGACATGTCTGCTGCTGACACTTGCATTGCTCAATCCCTTTCCCCAGAGTCGACATGATTCAGATCACGCTGTGTTTTGCCACCAGCAGTCAGTGTTAAAGCCACTGCAAATGAGCTGCCGACAAGCCGGGGCCATGGGCGACGGGCAGCCACCACCGGCCGGGCACAGAGGGGCTGCTCCACCACCTTTGTGAGCACTGGCTACATTTTCACCTGCAGCAACAGAGCATCTCTGTAAAACAGACTTTGGCTCTCAGTCAGCATGGAGCAGGCTTCCAAAGGCCACTGCCAAGTGACAAAATACCCTGCATCACGCAGCTGAGGGTGCATTGAGGACCTCCGCAGTGTCCCCATCTTTCACGAGGCAAAGGAAACCAGGAGGACAGTCCATGGTGCCACGTTTCATTACATTTCAGACTCAAAGAAATTAAGGAATGTTTGCTGACCCCAGGTTCTCTTACTGGCCTTCTTGCAATGCTGCAAGCCCTGGGAAGAGGGTGAGAACATGAGGAGTGACAATGAATGGGGCCATCCACCAGCCTGAGGAGGACTACAGAGGGGCTGAAGGGGATGTCCCCTCCCATCATTGTCTGTCCCAGCATCCCTGCAATCCCTTTAGTGACCTGGCTCGGTTTTAGGAGAGAAACTACTTAGGGCTGTCCTAGGTGCTTCCTGACCTCTCTTACAGCCACCTACTAAGAGGTCTCCTCAGGCATCTGACTTTATTCTTAAATTTGTAATCTCATGATAGAGTACCAGCAGCAGACAAGACACACACACCCTTCACAGCAAACCCTTACTGAGAGAACTGGGCCCTGCGAGCAGTGCTAACCAGGGTCTCCTGAATCCCAGCACTCGTACCAACCAAGACAAAACCACCAATCTAATTTTTTACTTCTTGATCTAAGTCAGCTTTCGAATCCAGGTCCACAGAGGTGAAAGGTTAATGTATTAAGCTGTCTGCTCTTCCATTAATCCCTAAATCCTGGGCAGATTTACAAACTCTTGGAAGATTTTAAATTGCACCTGATTTATGAGGCACCCTTTTTAAGTTCAGATTGCCTTTACAGATGGTCACCATGTAGGCCAATAAGGATAATTACTATACAGATTTATTGTCAGGATGGAAATTCTTATTTCCAAAATAATGTACAGCTGTCTAGCCTGACACTGTGGCCAGGCTGAGCATCTGAAATGTTAAACCCTGAGGTCCCTTTATTTCTTACACACCTCAGAGAAGAAATCAAGTTGTATTGAGGACAGGCTGTGAGCCTGACAAACTGAGGCAAAGCAATCCTTCCACCGATGAAGCAATGAGAACAACTTGATGAAAATAAAGCAAAAAAAAAAAAAGTGGTATCAAACATTTGCTTCAGATAATTCTGTATAAATATATCATTGAGAGGTAGCTTGTGGTCTTTAAAGGAAGACCTTGATGTTGGAGAGCCATGAGGATGTGTGGAGGGGCCTCAGAACCTGTGGGAGTGAGCAGGCTAGTCTATTTGCAAGTGGACTTTCTGCACCAATTAGAAAGGAAACCCAAAGTCTCAGGTACACAGAATCTTCCAATTGCATTTTAGCACAATAAAGGGCCCTCTAGTCCCCTGAGAAGCCCCCTGAGGCAACCACTCTGTCAGGTAGAGTGTAACTAAAAAGCCAGGTCCAATAGCTCAGGAAAAACCATAGTGCCATCACCACAAACAATGAAGGGCCAGAGAAGTTCTTTTTTTCCAATGTAAGTAATCAATCTGCTCAGCTAGCGGAAAGGGCTGGGCTGAAGGATGACACCCCAGCCAATGAAGTGAACATACACATTCAATATTATCCCATGAAGAAGAGGGCTGCTTGCCAATAAAAGACTTGATCTCCAAGAAGTTTTACCAGTACAGAGCCATTGACCTTGCTGTCAGACAATAGATGTGACTCACACCCAGTGCTCATGATTCATGATTGCTCGCTGGGCTGACCTCCCCAGGTGTTTCAAGCTCAATACCAAGCAGAGGCAGCACTTTTTAGTAGCAGGACAAACCACTCATGGTGCCTTTGCAGGCATCTATGGGCTCACTCGTTATCATTGAATATGCTCTTTATTTAAAATTGTAGTGCCTAGAGAGGACTTTCATTCATCCCAATTTGAAGAACAAGGACTATTTAATTCTTTTTTTTTTTTAAATCCTCAGTAGATCCAGTCCTTTATGAAGAAATACCGTATTATAGGTATCTGGAAGAGAGCAGATGAGGAGTGGAAAGGAGAAATTGCTGGTACCCTGGCACCATCAGTTGCTGTCAGCTCTGCTCGGGGAATAGCGTGTAGCTGTTAATTGCTGCTGCAGATCTAGCAGATGGCGTGTAAGACATTGTATTTAATGGAGCCCCTCAAAAAGAGTGGCATCTGTTTGTTTAATTTCTTGGCAATGGAAAGGCAGATTTAAAAAAACAAACAAACTAAATTGGACTTTTAGCTATGGATGTCCCCCTAACAGATTATAAATGTTTTGAGATAAATAGGTCAAATGAAGGAAAATATCAATTGACACATTTGAGAAGTAAGCTGAACTTTTAGACATTGCCTCTTTCAGATTTTCAACATATAGCAATAAAACTCCTTAAAGAGGCTTTTAAATGAAATGTTGACAGTATCCTTTTGACTGTGAATTTGTATGAGTGTTTGTAGGACTGTTGCAAACACTAATTCAGTAACTAATCCATTCTGCCTGTCTCTTTCTCACACCCCCTGAGATTAAAATACGATCTCTAGATCTAGACACCTCAATCATGTGCACCTCCTACATTTAAAAACAGCAGCAGAAAGCAAGGCAGAAAGCATCTGCAGTCCCTCTCTTTAACAATTGGGACAAACAACTCAGAGGAGCTATTGCTATGGCTACTGCGTCCATACCCTCAGTGTTAGCACAACTCTCTGTATTCCTGGTAATTCATCATAGCAGAAATTGCCATAGCATGTGTGGCACGGATCTACCCATAGCAGGATCTTCTGTTTTCTCTACCAATGGCCAAACCTGCAGGCTTTGCACAAGAATGTAAAGGCCATCTTGATCCTTCCATAGATGCACAGATTTGTGCACATCTATGCCCAGACCTGATGCAATGCTGTGCCATGAGAAACCCTTCCCAGCCCTGCTCGCTGAGCACGCAGCCTCCCAAAGCGTGAGGGTGGATGACTTTAAGAACATCTCCTCCCTGTGTACTTTTTTTTGGGGGAAGTCTTCTGCAACATTCGTCAGCTTTCAAGCACGCTTTGAATTTTCCTTATTTTACAACAGAGTTCAGATAGGATGCTCAAGCTGAGGCACAGCCCACATAGCTTCTCTGTTTCCAGCTGCTGATCCAAAAAAGTGCTGCTGCTCACTTTTTCCTGCCGGTTAACTCCCATGTTCATCGCTGCGGGCTAGACAGAGCCTGCCTGGCTGTGCCAGAAAGTTTTTCCCTTGGACTTTTTTTGCCGGATCACAGCTGCTGTGAGGCTGTGCCACCCGAGCACGTTTCTGCTCGGTCACGCTGGGGACCAGGCGCTGGCAGGAGCGGCGGGCAGCAGCCCACAGCCCGCAGCTGCCCACATTGCTGCGTTGCTCAAGTGTGTCCGCGCTGGCACGTTTTGCTGATGGCTGTAGGTTGGCTGAAGTTCTGCTGGGATTTTTTTGTTTTTTTTTTTTTGTCAGGGACTGAATTCATTTCAGGCAGTAGAGATGCACATGGTGTTCACCCAATATCAGGTCTGGGCACAGGTGTTCACGAATCTGCATTCGTCACAAGAGCTCTCTCAGGCAAGTGCCCGTTGACTTGCACTGCAATTTCTCTGGGTTTAACAGCCTAGTTAAAAGATTAATTTAATCTGTGACGATCTGTACCACTGGTGCAGGCTGACCTTGGGTCACAAGGGGCTGAGAGACTCCTCCCAGCATTCCCATGAGCAGTGAGAGTGTGTTACAGTCCGTCACCGAGCCCCTGTCCTGGTACTACCTGGTCACATCACGCCCTCCTCAGCCTGACCCCAACGCTCCTCACCCAAATGCTTCTTTCCTCTGCTCCTTATGCACATGAATGAGGAAGTAGAATGGAAACTGCAGTGCCATAAACCAGCTGTGATTGCATACCTCGGGGAGACATATATCTAAGTATAGACATAGGCTGCAGTCCAACCAATATTTTTACAGCTCTTTATTGGGGATACCTCAGATACATCTTTCACTTTTTTTTTTTACCATTCAAGCTTTGAAAACACTACAGATGTTAAAATAAAGAAGGGCTAAGTTATTCATATAGTGTGTACACCTTGATAATGTTTAGTCAGTTATGATAAAGCAAAACTTCTCCCTCTGTTGCCCTATCTGTGAACAGGGAATAGTAATGTCAGGATAACAGTAACATCCTTTTTTTCTCACTCACAGCGATAAAAAAAAAGAGCTATCCAGTCTTACTGTTACAATTTCAGCACCTTATATTCTTACATCAATATAAGCCTAAGACTGTTAAATATACAATCTTATTTCAGATGAGTTTTTTTCTCTGATTAAAATTTTAATAGGGTGAATGGAAGATTAAATCTCTATGTAATAGGACATTACATAAGGTTTGTGTTTTTGTCTTGGCTTAGTCTTTAAAGAACCTGTATAAACCTGTTTTTTTGAAGTTTTTTTTTTTGTTAGCAGCTATACTAGGCAGACACTTCCCCACACACTATGTTGGTGCTTGATTTCACAAATGAGGTCAGAACCATCTTGATCGAACAGAGCCACTCCTCTGACAAGAAAAGCATCCTGTAGTGAATCAGGACATATGGAACAGACTCAATCCAATTGAAACTAAAATAAGCATAAAAAGGCCTCAGAAGAGACAATTTAAATGCCTAACATTGTGGCTCCCACCACATATCACATGCCTGACCTATAAAAGGTTAGACCAGGAAAATCTACTAACCCTGCAAAAAGAAAGAAAAATCCCCATCTCTGTAACATTCTTAATTAAAAGACAAGGAAATGTTCCTCCTCAATACTCACACTTTGCACTTGTTTATAACATTTCTACTAAGGAGCTGAAAAAAAAGCAGATGAAAACTGTTATCTATGCCAGACCAGAGAGCCTGTGCCAGGACGAGGAAGGTACCTCAAGTGTTGGCTGTAAGGCTTTTATCCAGCCCAAGGCATCCAGCACAAGGTACCGGGACGGGCTGCTTCTGCACCCCCAGCTCCTGCGGCACCTTCACTTCTGCCTGCTAGTGGCATCCTCCCTCCTGGCTGTTATAATGATTACAAGATGTTAAATACTGCAAATCCTCCCATCTCTCTTTATTTTCCGTAGTTGTTCTGCATAAAGAATACAGCCGCTGGAATTTGGATCTTAAGGTTAGCTTAGAAAATATTGACAGTGAGTATTTAAAGAAAGACTTGAACATGCCAAGCCTCTTCATCTCCATTCTGCAGCACTGCTTTCTAGCAAGACTGATTAGCCTTGCCGTTTAAATACAGGTTCTCACAGGCAAACACTCAGTGGAGTGAGAATGACAAAATCTAAAGTACCAAATATAACCCGTGCATCACCGCAGCAATGGGAACAGGTAGGTGATTTTGTCTGACAAATTGTCTAAGATCTGTACTTTCACAGCCAGCCTTCCTTCTATTTTGTACCTCAGCTTCAGTAGACTCATCTTCTAATTTTTCCCTGAAGATGTCCTCCACAGCATTCGTGCCTTTTCCGTGCTGGCAGCCGTCCCTTTATAGAGCTCTCTGTGCTCATTCACAAAAGTCAGCTGGGTAAAGAGGCCCAGTTTCCTATTTTAGGGCACATTCCTGTTTCAGTGCTTTTGGTGAGGCCTGTGCTTTCATGCAGAATGAGACACCATTTCTTTTTATATTTTAGTTATCCTTTATTGGTTTTTTTTGGAAAGGGAAAACAAAGGCCCAAAACTTTCTAGCATTCTTGATGACATTTTTAATATCTCATCAGTTACTGCGACCTGTCAGGTGATTCTTTCCTTTACAGACCAGGTATTTTTTATATTTAATTCTTCTTAAGGGAAGAAGATTAAATAAATATTATTACTGCATTTATTATACTTCCTTTTTTTTTAAGACAATTGATTTTCTCCAAGCCAACTTGAATTTTTTTTCAGTGCAGGTTGAAATTAATAGCAAATGCCAGTTTCTTTTTCTGTATCGCTCAGAGACTATTTTCTCCCATGACTTCTCACTGATTTTTCTGCTTCTGAAGTGCACCGTAGAGGAGAACCCCAGCGCGGTGCAGTGGCAGCACAAGCGTGAAGAACAGCATTGCATTTTTCCCAGAAAACTGCCACGATGGACCAGGCTGCTGGGCTCTAGGGCTGACCTGTACCAGCAGCAGCATCGCTCAGAGAGGTTTTCAGACAAAAGAGATTCGTTTCCTAATACATTCAGCCTGATGTGCATCTCAGCAGCTGTAACTTTGGGGTCTGTGGCTGCATCAGGAAGGATGCAGCCAAGGAACCGCGGCCAGAGGTAATGCTGCAAGTGTCACACGGGATGGCAGGGATCACTGGCACATGATTAGCAATAGTGTCTGAAATGGCAGAGAGAAAAAATTGTTAAAATGTGTATAAGTGTGTCTGCGTTATGGGGAAGAGCAACAGGAATTTAGGTAGGGGATCAACGCATATGTTTGGTCGTATGCAGGACAATAAAAGTAACTTCCAAGGAGATTAGTGTTTCTGTACACACACAGTCTCAGGCCCATTGAAATCAGTATCTTCAAAGCTCTTTGCCATCTCTGAAGTCCAAGTCTTCGAATTGGCTTGACAAATTTTGTCAGAGAGTAAGAAACTCCAGCCAACCACAGAAATCCCAAGCCCCCGAGTCCACTATTCAGGGTAGCCTGTCAGCATTTCACCCAAGCACTACTGATATGAGGTTCAGCGATCTCGAGCTTTGCAATCTTTTTCAAAAATATGTTTTTATTGCACTTGAAATAAAGGGGAGTTGGTATATGAAAATCAAAGTACTGCATGCCTCAAAAGATAAGTTTATTACACTATAAAGGCTTTCAGCAAATGTGAATGCTTATTTTATCTGAACCCATTAGCATAGTTATTAGTCATTCTAAATGATTAAATTTCCCTCTTATTCACCTAATCTGCATTATAAATGAATACACTATAAAGCAATGCACTTTGTTGCTAAAGCACTGACTCAGCAGTTAGGAGACAGGGTTTGTTTCTGGGCCTGACTTTCACCTCTTGAGTTGGCCCAGGCTGGTCGCTTTGCCCTGCAGTGCCTCAGCATCTCAGAATGACCAGTAACACTGTCCCATCTTAACAAATGCAACAATATCCAACCAATATCAATGCCCTATCAATATCAATATCTGATCAATATCCATCAATATTTTAATCTGTTTCGTAGTCTTTCAGTAGCATCTTCCAAGTTTTAAAGGGTTTATTTTCACAGGAAACCCTGGTTATGATGTTTAAAGAAAAGGGGAAGTAGTCAGGCTGTGGATATTGATACGTTCTGGTATCTATGGAATGACAGTAAATTATAGTGGCTTAAAACCTGCCACTCTCAAACTTGTGGTCTTAATATGGCTTTTTTTTTTTTCTTCTGAGTGAAGAAGAAAGGCAGAGATCCCACTTGCAGCTGTGGTGTTAGCTCCTATGATTAGGACACTACCCTTCCACCTGGCTGGCTGTCCATT